>NC_056740.1:352993516-353273516 GCF_019279795.1 Protopterus annectens
TCAGCAACATGGGGACTCTATGCTCCAGACCTGATCATCACCAACATGGGAACTCTGTGCTCCAGACCAGAAGTGTATCCCTCACTGGTAAGATCAGACCATAAACTAATCTCACTGGATATTCACATCCCGACCCCACCCCCTGACCAGAAAACCACAGTGAAAAAGTTCTCTAAAGCAAATTTCACACTCCTCAAAACTGAGGTGGAATCCTTCAAAGCCCCTGGGCCTGTGGAAAATACTGTCCAGACTGCAGAATCCTTTATAAACGCATTCTATGAACACCTTCAGGAATGCATGGATCAAGCAATCCCAAATAAAGCCAAGACCCAATCCTCCAAAGGCAGGAGTCCTGTCTGGTGGACCCCAGCGATAAACAAACTATACAATAAAAGGAGGAAGCTACTACATGATAGAGCAAAATTCCAAAAAGGGAGGGCATCTCTGATCAGTGTTAGCAAAAAACTATGGGCACTCATAAAATCCATTGCACAGGACACTAAGGATAATCACAAGGCTTTCTTTAGTTATGTTAGGAACCTGGGTGGGATTTCCCAGATATGCTCAGAATTAGTCCAAAATGACAAAAAATACACCAAACCCACAGACATTGCCAACATCCTAGCTGACAGGTTCAGCGCAAACTCCCCCACCCCCACCAAAAGGGCAAATATCTATCCCAGCAGAGTGCTGCCCCCCTGACATCTCAGATGCTCAGGTAAGAGACGCCCTCTCCAAAGCAAAAAACACAGCATCAATGGGACCAGACGGTGTCCCGGGCTGCGTCCTACATGAACTCCAAGAAGAGCTAAACCCAAACATAAAACTACTGTTCAGTCTCAGACTTACTATAGGATATGTACCCAAAGAGTGGCGTACAGCAACAGTGGTCCCTCTCCACAAAGGTGGTGCCTCAACGGATCCTGGAAACTATTGCCCCATAAGCCTGACTAGCTTGGTCTGCAAAGCTATGGAAAGGATCATCATGGTCCTCATAAAGATAATTGGGACCTACAGACACTGGATCCTACCCAGTTCGGCTTTAAGGGCAGACTCTGCCTCTTAAACCTGGTCGATTTCTTTGAAACAGTCACCAAGGCCATTGACGAGGGGAAGGTGGTGCACACAGCCTACCTGGACCTCACAAAAGCTTTCGATACAGTACCCCACTCGGGCATTATAGATAAGCTCACCAGCTTAAATATAAACCCCTATGTCACTAGATGGGTTGCAAACTGGCTCAAGGACAGAACCCACATGGTTAGAATTGCTGGAGCCATGTCAGACTCCAAACCAGTTACAAGTGGCATCCCACAAGGCTTAGTCCTGGGACCTCTCTTGTTCGGTATATATTTCTCGGAGGTACAGGCCAACACGGAAGGACTGTGGCTGACCAAGTTCGCAGATGACTGCAAACTGGGTGCCATAATCGACTCTCCAGCCGACACAAGCATCCTCCAAAAGGGCCTCATAGAAACAGACAACTGGTGCCAGAGCCATGGCCTCAAGCTAAACGCCAAAAAGTGTATAGTCATCCCCTTTGGCAAAAACAAAGTGCTCACAAATTACCACATAGGTGGTAATCCATTAAGTATGGAAGAAGTAGTTTTGGACCTGGGGACCCAAGTTGATAGCAGTCTCTCATTTGACAACCACGTGGCCAAAGTGGTTAGAAAAACATTTTATATAGCCCACCTAATCGTGAAGGGATTAACATCTAGATCAGGGGAGGTCATCTGGCCTCTTTACTCATCCCTCATCAGGCCCATAATTGAGTACAATGCCCTTTTGGGGTGTACCTTACCAGATACCTGCAGCAACTGGAAAGACCCCAAAAGTACCTCACCAAGAGGATCAAAGGGCTCATACAGAGATGCTATATGCTGCCCGGTTTAAGAAACTCCAGCTCTACTCAGTGGCATACTGCCTGCTCAGAGGCTATCTGTGCCTGACATATGAAGCCATGTCCAACCCGAAATTAATGGACATGCTGCACCTCAGAAAATCCAAATCCCATCGAGCTATGCGCTCGAGAGACTTGAACCTCAGCACTGAAATAAAAAGGACATGCTGGAGGGACAGATTCATAACCCAGAGGGTCCCTTCATTCTTGAATAAAATCCCAGTCCAGGTTAAGCAGAGTCCCTCATTGACTCTCTCCAAGAGGAATCTTGATGAGTGTATGGGAAGATCGTAGGTTTACCCCGGTTATCACTTCTGTGTCACTGTTAGACAGAAGCACAGTATATTAACCTCGAAAAAGGGCATAGCAAAATTCATTTAAAATGGGTGGCGAAAGCCAAACACACTCTGGCTAGGCTTATAAATGCCCTAGGGCAGATAGCCTAGTATGAACCTATGAACAAGCCTATTAGAAAGTTATTGAGGGTTCCCTTTTCAGAGACTTTGGAAGGGTCTCAGAGCTCCAAACCTTCTTCAGGACCTCCTTTTTCTTCCTCAAAATTGGAGAAGTCTGGGAAAAAGAACTGTTGCCTCGGCTCCGGCCTTGGAGCTGCCTTAAATAATTTTGGCTAAATCCCCTAGCTCGGAACCAAGGGCTCTAGGCTCCGAAAAGTCTCTCTCTTCGGTTCCATTTGCAGTTACAGAACAGACAGTTTCAAGTTAGGAGACTGTCCCCAGTTTTGGAGCCGGTTACTCCAACTTTGAGATCTCCGCTCCTAGAAAGGGCGAGATCAGTTTCATTGTCCTCCCGTTCCTCCAGGAGTTTGTCTGATGATGACGTGGTGTGGATGGTGAGGAGACTACTTCGTGCACCGGCTCTGGGAAAAATTCTGTCGACTCCAACCCAAAAGGAACCAGAGCCGGCAAAGAAACCACCCCCTTCTTCAATTTCTTCTCCAACCGAATCAGGGGCTTCGGAGCCAGGGGGCTTGGGCCCGATAGCAGTGGAAACATTGGAACTGAGACCTCATCCAGGATATTCATTTCCGGCATCTACTCTGACTACCTTGGTTCAGTCGAAATCTGAGGAGTCTAGGGGCTGACATTCTCTCATCGGGTTCGGGGAAGTCAGTAGGATCAGACAGCTGTCCGAGTCTAATCTACCTCTCGGGGCTTTGGTGCGGTTGAGCTGTGCTCCAACATCGGCTTCAGAGCCAACCACTCTGCTTCAGGATCGGCCTTTTGGTTCTTCGGAGCCGGGGTCCTCCTTGGAGCGGGGTGAGGGGGTTTTGAGCTGATTGAGAGAGTGTTGTCACCTCCGATGGCTCCATTCTTTGGTTTGAGTACTCTTCCCCCAAAAGCTCCTCTGTCTGTCTCAGCACTATCAGCCCCCCCCCCCCCCAAGAGCAGAGACCGTAAGCCCCAGAAAGCCCTTGCGGGCGAGAGTATCTCTTCCGAAACTTCTCCAGAGTAGCCCTCTGAGGAGGTCCCTCGGAAGATTGTGTGCAAGAGGAAGCACATAGACACCCCGGATGAGTCTATCATCTCAGACACCGACCTGTATGATTCGGATGGGTCCCTCTCTGAAGATATCTCCTTTGCAGATATCCTGGAGATTCTTAAACAGAGGGGTGGCTGGAAGCCCACCAGTCCTTCTGAGGATGGGTCTGTATACCTGGAAGCTTTTGGGTCTCACCCTACCACCTCTTGGGTGTCTCCACCTTTTGACCATTTGATGAATGTTATTGCTCAGAAGGCGTGGGGCTCTTCAGATACAGTGGAGCCTGTTCGGAGGAGGCATAACAAATTCATTACAGTGCCCACAGAAGAATTTCTAACCAAAGGTGTCCCAGTAGATGCTATGGTGGTTGACGATGGCCACCAAGAAAAAATGGTCAGAAACTTCCTCGTCTGTTCATCCAATGAATAGAGTCAGGCGATGGACAGATATGGAAAGAGTACTTTCTTCAGCAGCATTTACACTTCAATCGCTTAATTAGTTGACCTATTTTATGAGACTACCAAGGGATCTCCTGAAAGAGCTAGGAAATGCTTTTCAGGGTACTGTAGCTGATGGGGTTTCGGATAAAGTTTTCTCTCAGCTCTCCACCCTAAACTCTGTGGTTAACTCCTCCATGTGACTGATTTCATATGCAGCTGATGGAGCGAGCAGGGCAGCAGGTACAGGAATTTCCTTAAGGAGACATTCCTGGATGCATCTATGTAACTTTGCTGAACCCTTCAAGTCTTCCTTCACTAATGCCCTTTTTGATGGCTCATCATTGTTTGGGCCCAAAGTTGGAGACCTTAAAAGGGTGTGAACAGGAGGGGGAAGAAACTGTCTGCCGTAAGAGTTCGTTTTTCCATCTCCACTAGACCTTATCCCAAAGGTCAGAGGGGAAAAATGTGGTTCCGCAAGACCCAAAGAATATTTCCCGATGCACATGATGACTCTTCCCCCAGGGGCAGAGAAGGAAGTAACAATGGAAGACGCTGACCTCGAGGCAGATACAGTCCACAGAACCAGGGTGAAAGGGTTTCTTTCTTTGGAAAGCCCTTTCAGCGCTCCTGAGTGGAGGCCCACCTGTCCGTCACTGGAGGCAGTCTGTGAATGCTTATTGCTGTACCCAAACACCTGGCTAGAAATCACCACAAAACAAATGGGTACAAATGATCATATCCAGAGGTTATTACATACCCTTTTCCATTCCCCTTTGGAGAAACAATCCATCCCAGATATTACACCCAGTCAAAGGGACTATGCAACATTAGAGGTATAGAAGTTGCTAGAAAAAAGTCATCCAAAATGTCCCCGCAGACAAGATTGGATCCGGAACTTACTCAGGGTTCTTTTTACTCCCAAAAAAGACACGGGACTGGAGACCCATTTTGGATCTCAGCAGATTAAACAAGTCAAGTTGATTTGTGTCAAGAAATCAAAATTCCAGATGGTGACACTGCAGTCGACATTTCCCTTCCTGGAGAAAGATGATTGGATGTGCTCAATAGATCTCCAGGATGCGTACTACCACATAAAAATGGACAGGCTATCCAGGAGGCACTTGTGCTTTTTGCTGTGAGCCAGTCATAACCAGTTTCAAGCCCTACCCTTTGGTCTCCCTACAGTCCCCAGAGTGTTCACCAAATACATGGTAGTGGTTACGGCTCACTTGAGGCACCTGGGATTTCTTGTGTTTCCATACCTAGATGACTGGCTCCTAACAGTTACCACCAAGTGTCTACTAGTTCAATCAAGGGACGAAACCATTCATCTCTGTGCCAAACTAGGCACTGCAATACATTTCAAAAAATCTGCCTTGTTGCCATCACAGTGTGTTGTATTCTTGGGCGCAAAGTTAGATTCAAGGCAAATGTTGGCCAAACTTAGCTCCGAAAGGTTTCAGTCCCTACACTGTCAAATCAAGAGCTTGTTATCCAAAAGAAAAGTGCAGGCAAAGACTGTCTTGCAGGTTCTGGGCACCTGACAGCTGCAGTCATTTTAGTACCTCTAGCGCATTTGCACATGAGAGTCCTTCAATGGCTACTTTTCTCCCAGTGGTCCATGCTAGATCTACCACTGTCCCACAAGATCATTATCACAGAGTCCTGCAAAAAGGACCTATGGTGGTGGCTTCAAAGACTCAGTTGATCACGGGCCATCCGTTTGGTTGTCCACAACCAATAGCCACACTGACCATGGATGCTTTTGAGATGAGGGGCATTATTTGGGAAAGACTGTCCAAGGCATTTTGCAAGAACACGAGAACCACTTACATGTCAATGTCCTAGAAATGAGAGTGGTGCTCTACGCGTTGCAAGCATTCCAGGACTCTCTCCTGATAAGAGCTATTGCAGTTCAGACAGACAGCATGTCAGTAGTGTGGTACATAAACGAGGAGGAACCAAATCCTACCCTTTATGTCGAGAGAGACAAAGAGTACAGCAATGAGCTGTTGCTTCTCAGTGATTTCTGACAGCAACGCACACCCTGGTGAAATCCAACATGATAGCAGACAAACTCAGCAGAGCCATTCTGATGCCTCACGAGTGGTCTCTAAAACAAGAGGTTGTGGAAGAGATTTTCTGCAAATGGGACCAGCCCTGCTGCAACCTTTTCGTCACGTCCAAGAACTCCAAATGCAGCAGCTATTTTGCCCTGACTCCCCCTGCGGGGAAGTCACCATGGGATGCACTTGTACCCAATTGGTCCCCGGGACTACTTTACGCCTTTCCCCCCTTTCCCTTGATACCAGAGTTTCTTCAGAAAGCCAATACATTGAGATGCATATTCTTCATAATGCCAATACGTTGAGAAGCACATTGATTCTCATTGCTGTATACTGGCCTCGGCAAATTTGATTCCCCTTTCTGTGAACCCCTCTCCAGGAGGAACCATGGATCCTGGACCCATTCGTCGGGTGCGTTCCATCCATCCATTTATCCATCGATCCACACCCTAAAGTTGTCAGTGTGGCTGCTCCATTTCCCCAAGTAACCAGGCTCCATGACATCTCCCCGGCAGTTAGACATATTTTGATTTCTTCTCATAAGCCTTCTACCAGAAAACTGTACTCTAGCAAATGGAAAAGATTTTCACACTGGGCCTCCAAAAACAGTATAGATCCCTTTACAGCTCCTATCACAGCAGTGCTCGAATTTCTCGCTAAACTTTTTAACGAGGGTGTGGCAGCCACTACAATTAGAGTCCAGCTAGTCACTATATCCACCTTTCATGTTGAGGAAATGGGACTGAAAATCATGTCCTAAAAACTCTGTAAGGCGTTTCTAAAAGTGACTTTCCTGCTAAGATCTCTAGTTAGAGAACCTCTAGCTCCATGGGATCTAAATTTTGTTCTGTCATCCTTAATTTTGCCTCACTTTGAACCTGCATTATAGGTTCACAGGTAAGTACTAGGCTATCTGGCCAAGGGCATCTGTAAGCCTAGCCAGAATGTGTTGGCTTTGGCCGCCCCCTTAGACTAGTTCCCTGTGCCTCTGTCCAGCAGAGCCATTAGTTCCCTTTGCCTCTGTCTAGCAGAGCCACTGCAGTGATCCCCAGGGTACATTTTCTGTTTCCTATCCACTCATCAAGGTTTCTCTTGAAGAGTGTTAGTGAGGGGCTCTGCCTAATGTAGATTGAATCCTGTTCCAAAGCATGGGGAGTCTCTGGGACAGGAATCTATCCCTCCAGCACATCCTATTTATTGTTGTGTTTAGGTTTAGATCCCTAGAGTGTGTGGCTCTCTGGGATTTGTTTTTTTTTTTTAGGTGGAGCATGTCCATCAATTCTGGGTTGGACATGGCCTTGTATGTCAGGCAGAGATCACCTCGTAAGTGGTATGCAACCGAGTACAGCTGGAGTTTCTTCAGTCGGGCTGCATAGGGCATCTGTATGAGGCCAGTAATCCTCTTGGTGATGTACTTCTGTGGTCTTTCCAGCTGTTGCAGGTGTCTTGTAAGGTACATCCCAAATGGGGCGTTGTATTCTAGGATGGGTCTGATGAGTGATTAGTAGAGGGGCACAATAACCTTTTTTGTTCTAGATGCAAACCCTTTTGTGATTAGGTATGCCACATAGGATTTTCTAACCACCTTGGCAATATGATTATTAAAGGAGAGATTACTATCTACTTGATTCCCCAGATCCCTTATTACATTTTCTGAATTTAGGGGACTACCACCTATGTGGTAGTTTGTGGGTACTTTGTTTTTTCCAAAGGGGATGATTATGCACTTTTTGGCATTCAGCTTGAGGCCATGATTTTGACAGCAGGATATTCGTCTCCGTGAGACCCTTCTGGAGGATGTCTGTATCAGCTGGAGAGTCAGTTATGGCCCTCACTTTGCAGTTGCCTGCGAACTTGGTCAGCCATAGTCCTTCTGTGCTTGCCTGTACCTCTGAGAAGTATATACAGAACAGGATAGGTCCCAGGACTGAGCCCTGGGGGATGCCACTTGTAACCGGTGTAGAGTCGGACCTAGAGCCTGCAACTCTTACAGTGTGGGTTCTATCCGTGAGCCAATTGGCAACCCATCTCGTGACGTAGGGGTTTATGTTCAGGCTGATGAGCTTGTCTATAATACCAGAATAGGGAATGGTGTCAAAAGCATTTGCGAGATCTAGGTAGGCTGTGTGGACCTCCTTTCCCTCGTCTAGTAACTGTCTCAAAGAAGTTTACCAGGTTTAGGAGGCATGATCTGCCCTTAACAAAGCCAAACTGGGTAGGGTCCAATGTTTGGAGGTTCCCAATGTCTCTGTTAATGAGTTCCATGATGATGCGCTCCATAGCCTTGCAGACCAGGCTAGTCAGGCTTCTAGGGCGATAGTTCCCGGGGTCCATTGTGGCCCCACCTTTGTGGAGTGGGATAACTGTTGCTGTGCGCCACTCTATAGGTACGTAGCCTGTAGAGAGGCTGAATTTGAACAGTGTGTTTGTGAGAGGTTAGTTCATTTTGGAGTTCGTGTAAGACGCAGCCTGGGACAACATCTTGTCCCATTGAAGCTGTGTTTTTGGCTTTGGATAGGACTGTTTTAACCCATGTGTCAGTGATTGCTGGGGCTCTACATTCTTCTGGTATGGTTATGGGCCCTGTAGGGGGTGAAAGGGGGGGGGTGTGAAGTTTGCACTAAACCTGTCTGCCAGAATGTGGGCAGTATCAGTCAGTTCAGTGTATTTTGTTCCATTCTGCACTAACTAAAAGCATATCTGAGAGTTTCCACTTAGGTTCTTGACATAGCTAAGGAACGCTTTGTGGTTATCTTTGGAGTCCTTGGCAATTTTTCTTTCCAAGCTAACCTTGGATGATTTTATGAGGGATCGTAGTTTCTTGCTGTTACTCATCAGGGATGTCTTTCCTTCTTGGGATTTTTCCCTTTTCTGTATTAGTTTCCTCCTCCTATTGTATAGCTTGTTTATGGCAGACTACCAGACTGGTTACCTTTTCTTGGAGGAGTGAGTCTTGGTTTTGCTTGGGATAGCACGTTCCATGCATTCTTGCAGGTGCTCAGAGTGCCTTTGTAAGGGATTCAGCAGCTTGGACAGTGTTGTCCTTTAGCATTGGGGCTGTGAACCTTTCCACCTTGGTCTTAAGTAACGTGAAGTTTGCTTTTGAAAAGTTTTTCACGGTGGATTCCTTGATTGGGGTTGGGGGTGGAATGTGGATATCCAGAGTGTTTAGTCTATGGTCTGATCTAACCAGCGAGGGGTTGACCTCCGGTGTAGAACACCAGTCGCCTATGTTGGTAATGACCAGGTCCAATGTTGTCACCTCTGGTGGGGGTGTTGACCAGTTGATCCATGGCATTCGAGTTTATAAATTGTAGGAAGCGTTGGGCAAGGGAGTTAGTACTTGAGTAGTTCTCCCAGTTAATATTTGGGTAATTGAAATTTCCCAATATTAAGGCGTTTGGTAGGACCTTCATATTTTCCAGTGTCTCCAGAAACATGGAATGGGGGTCCTGGGTCATGGTGGGTGATCTTTAGCAAGCTGCAATTTGAATTGCAGTTTTGCCCATTGTTAGTTGCACATGGATGATCTCTGAGGCATTGTGCTGCACCACTAAACCTGTAAGTGTGTGGGTATCCTAGATGAATATGGATACACTCCCTCCTTTTGTGTTTCGGTCCAGGTTCTGTGGCCGAAAAGTATAGTAGGAGTTGTAATCTGGTAGTGCTGGGGTGCTCTCTGGAGCCTTAAACCAGGTTTCTGTTACTACACAAATATTGATGTTCTCCATACTGAGGAGTGCCTCAAGTGCATGCATTTTGAAGTTTAGACTTCTGGCGTTTAGTAGCATTATCCTTAGTTTTTGGTTACGTGTGCTATTTACGGTGGTGGGTTTGTCTTTTGAGGCTTTCTTAAAAAAGGCACTATGGGGGGGGGGCAGCCTTGGCCAGTATTCAAAAGCCTAAGGGTGACAGGTGCAAGCCATCTCTTGCGAAGCAACGTGGCTTGTCGAGCATGTCATCCCAGGTGGACAGATGCTGGATCCCCTTTGAATGACACCAGAAACTTAGCCAATTATTGAAATTGATCATTTTTTTCTTTATACTGTGGCATCATTCTTGGTGAGGGCAGGATGCTACTCAGTGTCAGGGTCATACCGGCCTGGGCTATGTTATCAGAGAGCTTTTCCATGTCTCTCTTCATGTAGTCCAGGGAGGTACGTCCACAGGGCATTCACACCAACATGGACAATGATAGAGTTATATTTGTACTTGTTCTGGAGAGACCCGAGTGCTTGTGTTATGTGGTGGATCCTGGTGCCCGACAGGCAGCTAACTGTAACTTTCTCCTTGTCCAGCCTAGTTAGTGGGACATCAGTGTGCCTGACTATAGAGCCGCCTATTACTAGTCTGTTGGGTGTGTTATTTTGCCTTAAGGGCTGTGATTGTGTGGCACACTGATTATGTGAAGTATGTGATGTTCTTCATCTCACATTGCTGCAGTCATAACCTGTGGGTAGTCCGCTGTCCTCGGTCGGCCCGAATAACAAAGTGTTAGGCTGGCGTCGGTCATGGTCGCTCAGATCTGACGTCAGTATGCCATGGTATTAAAGCGCATGACCGACGTCATATCCTCAGTCTTTCTTGCCGCATGGTCCGTAGCAGAAGCAGCGTTTGCAAGTGCCATTCGGCGTTCTGAAATTTTCGTATTCTGAGTTTCAGACCGAAAACCAAGTTGGGCTAAGTACCGCTGGGGAATATTTTTGTTTTTCTTGCCTCAGTTAATTCCGGATGTCAGAAAAAGTGAATAATTGTATTTCTTGTGGGAAACAGATACCTCATAGGGATTGCCACTCTCTGTATTCCTTGTTTGGGGCCTGAGCACGACGTAGTCGGGTGTCGCTTTTGTGCTAGATTTAATAAGCGCACCATTAAACGTAGGTTAGATTGCGCTAGGCTTGTCTTCGTAAGCGGTGTAATTACAATATGCCGCCGGATCCTCCGACGCCGCCACCGCTAAGAAGCGCAAGGAAAATCAGTAAAGTCCAAGCAGGATGAGTCGTCCGCTCCGACGCCGCTCTTTAGAAACTACGGTGCAATCTGTGGATCCAGCCGAGTTTTCAGCTGCGTCTCATGGGGAGCCGTTAATTTTGCAAGATGTGGCCTCTCAGGAGTCGGGTCAGGCTGAGGGGGCCTCTCAGGTTGCTGTACTCCCTTCTTTGCATAAGGTGGTTAGGCCTTCCCCTTCTGTCTCTAAGGTACCTTCCAAGGTCAGGCCTGGTTTGTCTTCCTCTGGTGTCAGTCCTAGTTCTGCTGGTTCTGTACCTAAAAAACACATGCTAAAAATGGCAGAAGATTTGATTTCCTTAATCAGGGGTTCTATGCCCCCTCCAGATAAGAGGCCTAGGGTGGAGCCAGAGGTGGAAGGTTTGGAACATTCTTCAGAGTACTCAGAGTCTTCGGCTGAAGACATTCAGGATTTTCCTCCTTATTCTGATTCAGACGCAGAGGATTCCAGTCCTTCTGCTTCTCCTCCAGAGGATTTTTCTTTTTCAGAAACCCTGCATTCTATGAGGGAGCATTTTAAATGGGAAGGCCAGGATTTCTCAGATTCCCGAAAGAGGCTTAGGGAATTTTTGTTTTTACCACAACATCTGCCCTTGGCTATACCTCCTGTATTGGATGTTGTTCAGGATGTTTTCTCTGAGGCTTCCCTTAATCCAGACTCTTTGCCTCCTGCACCGGTTAAACCAGATAGGTATTACAGAGTGCCAGAGGCTCATAAATATCTCTATAAGAGCCCAAGGGCTGACCCAGAAACTATTAGCCAGGGACCTAAGGGTGTCAGGGCTTCTGTTGTAAAGAATCCAGTTCCTATGGATAAAGATTCTAGAGCTTTGGATAGGTGGGGTAAAAGTGTATACCTCTTCCACTCTAGCAATGAGGGCTTTGAATTGCCAGTTTCATATGTTGAAGTACCAGAATTTTCTCCTTACTCAGTTAAAATCTAAGGTAGATGCTTTGGCAGAGGGCATAGAATGTAAGGAATTACAGGATTTGGTTCATGCCTCTGATCAGGTGGGTAAGCATTCTTTGCAGTGTGGTTTCGATGCTTTACAGGCTTCTTCCAGGGTGGCTGCCACTGGATCAGTTATTCGTAGGCACGCCTGGCTTAAGGATCAGAACTTGTCAGAGCATGTTAAAGCTCGAATTTTGGATGCTCCTCTGCAGTCTGAAGTTTTGTTTGGTTCTCCTGTGGAGTCAGTCTTGAAGAAAATGGAAGACAAAGCTAAGTCTATGCAGACTGTTAAGGATTTTTTGCAGGTGCAGCCCCCTAAGTTTAGCAGAAATTGGCCTACTAAGGGATGAGCTTACCCTTTTCTGATTTACAGTCTAGGGGCAGATCTAGACGTGGTAGGGGCAGAGCTCAGGGTTCTTTCAGGCCTAGAACGTGGAGTTCCCCTGCACAATCTACAGGTGAGGGCAGGGGCCAGTCCTTTCGTAAACAGACCCAATGACCTGCATCTTCAGCTGCCAGATCCTTCCTGTCTGGCAGCTCCTCTGGGAGGAAAGTTGGCACTCTTCAGGCAAAACTGGCTTTTAGTCACCCAGGACAAATGGGTGTTGGACATTATAGACCGAGGCTACAAGTTTTATTTCCACACATTGCCTCCTTTCAAAGGCATGCCAGACGTTCCTCCTCAGCAAAGGGTGGAGGCTCACAAACAGATTTCTTTACTTCTTCAAATGGGGGCTATACAGCAGGTTCCTCTGTCAGAAGTGGGCCTAGGATTTTATTCTCGCCTGTTTCTTGTACCAAAGAAAGGAAACACTTGGAGGCCAATTTTGGATTTATCTATCCTCAACACATACCTGGACATTCCAAAATTCAAAATGTTGACTTTGCAACAACTTCTGCCTCTGTTGGGCAAAGATCACTGGATGGTAACTCTGGATCTCAAAGAGGCTTATCTTCATATTCCTATCAGGCCCAGTTGCAGGAGATTCCTGCTGGCTGGGACTTTACATTATCAGTTCTCTGCATTGCCCTTTGGCTTATCTAATGCGCCCAGGGTGTTCACAAAGGTTCTGGCTCCGGTGATAGCCTTCTTACGGTTAAGAGGAATACAAATTTATCCTTATTTGGACGACTGCCTGATTCTTGCTCAAGACAAAGACAAGCTACTTCACCATCTACAGTATGTTGTGGCAGTGTTAAGGTGCCTAGGGTATTCTGTGAACGAAACAAAGTCCAGTCTAGTACCCTCTCAGGAAATGTACTTTCTGGGTGTGAGACTGAATACAGCCTCTCAGATGGCTTTTTTGACCCCGGACAAGCAAAGAAATCTTACACTTTACTTCCAACAATTGTCTCTATGGTCCAGGCTGACTGCAAGGACAGTCCTTCAAGCCTTGGGGTTCATGGCATCTTGTATTCTGGTACTTCCCAATGCCAAACTGCATATGAGGAAGCTACAATGGTATCTCAAAAGTGTATGGACGCAACACTGCCACGATCTGGACACTGTCATTCAGATAATACCTTGCATTCAAAAGGAATTTTTGTGGTGGGCTCAGGAATGTCACCTAAACAAGGGACTCTCTGTGACCCGACCAGAGGCGAGTCAGATCTTAACGACAGATGCCTCAGACAAGGCTTGGGGAGCACACCTCAATGGAAAATGGGTTCAAGACACGTGGCCTGCCAGACTTCAACATTTACATATCAACTTGAAGGAGATGTTAGCAGTCCAATTTGCATTGATGGCTTTCAAGGATCTACTTCACCCAGGACAAGTGTTGATTCAAACAGACAAACACGACTGTCATGTGGTACATCAACAAGCAAGGGGGAACCCATTCGTACCCTCTTTGCAGGCAAGCTATGATTTTGTGGGAGACTGCTCTCAGTTTGCACCTCACTCTTCAGGCAAGGTTTCTGCCAGGAGCACAGAACTCCTTAGCAGATGTTTTGAGCAGACAAATGGTGGATCCCCACGAGTGGAAGTTGGATCCTCAGGTATTTCGACAGTTGACAGTGATATGGGGGACTCCAGACATAGATCTGTTCGCTTCTCCACTAAATTTCCAGTTGCCAAAGTTTTGCACAAAGAGGTTTCATCCAAAAGCTTGGAAAGTGGATGCTCTATCATTCAGTTGGAAAAATCTTCACGTCTATGCCTTTCCTCCTCTGCCTCTCCTTCCCAAGGTGCTCTTGAAGGTCAGACAGGACAAGCCCTCCATGATTCTAATAGCTCCAGATTGGCCACGGCAGCACTGGTACCCTCTGCTAAGGAGTTTAGTACGGGAGCCTCCTTGGCCTTTGCCATCAATTCCACACCTTTTGTCTCAGGCAGGCAATCATTTCCTCAATGTCAGGATACGGTCCCTGCATCTGACAGCCTGGCATATTCTGTTCTAGAACCTGGAAGGTCGCAGCTTCCTCAACAAGTTTTGAATGTCATTTTGGAGGCCAGAAGGCCTAGTACAAGGAAAGTTTATGCTGATAAATGGAGGAGATTTTTTATTTGGAGCAAAGCAAAGAGCTTTGATGTTTCCAGGCCTAATTTGAGTGTTTCACTTCAATATCTTACAGAATTATTGGACAAGGGTTTGTCTTTCTCCTCTGTAAAAGTTCATGCTGCAGCCATTTCTGCTCACTATGACTGTGACCCACCATTATTCTCTCATCCTTTGTTTAAGCAATTCCTTAGAGGGGCAAAGAACATAAGACCCCCACGTAGAGCTCCTACTCCTTCCTGGGATCTCAATTTTGTGTTGGAAAAACTCACTTTACCTCCTTTTGAACCTGCAGCTACATCTGAGTTAAAGTTTTTGTCTTGGAAGACTGCTTTTTTGTTGGCCATTACGTCTGCTAGAAGGGTGTCTGAATTACAGGCTCTAATGGCAGTTGAACCCTTCCTGATTTTTCATAAGGATAGGGTATCTCTGCGTACTAACCCTACTTTTATGCCTAAAGTGGTTTCAAATGTGGCCTTGAACCAATCTATTCATTTGCCTACTTTTTATGCTGATCCCCAAAATAAAGGGGAGAAAATTTTGCACACTTTGGATATTCACAGGCAGTTGCGTTATTATTTGAGCAGAACTAAAGGGTTCAGATAGACTCAACAGTTATTTGTTTCTTTTGCTTTGGGCTCTCAGGGGAAACCTGTTTCAAAACAAACTATTTCTAAGTGGATTGGCCATTGTGTTGCTTTTTGTTATTCTCATCATGGCAAGGAGATTCTGGCTGGAATCAGACCTCATTCCACTAGGGCTACTGCCACTTCTACTGCTTTTTTAAGGGGTGTAGCTACTAAAGATATTTTGGAAGCAGCTACTTGGAGTTCAGTGCACACTTTTTCTAAACATTACCATCTTCCTCTTTATTTCAAATCTAGGGCTGGGTTTGCCACTGCAGTTTTACAGGGCATGTTAGCAGCTCCCAATGCTTTATGATTTTGCCAACCTCCCTTTACCTTTGCTTTGGGATTCTACCCACAGGTTATGACTGCAGCAATGTGAGATGAAGAACATAGTACAGTTTTGTACCTACCATAAATGTAGATGTTCGAAGATCCACATTGCTGCAGTCCAATTTACCCTCCCTCCTTCCCCTCTGTAGTTTGGAGTGGTTGTGTGGTTTGGGTTGTAAATATTGTTTGTACATGGGTTTTGGAGGTTTTTCTGTTTTTTGGCTATGGCCTTTCTTTTTAGGGCCTTCTGACATCTGGGGCAAGAAAGACTGAGGATATGACGTCGGTCTTGCGCTTTAATACCATGGCGTACTGACGTCATATCTGAGCGACCATGACCGACGCCAGCCTAACACTTTGGTATTCGGGCCGACCGAGGACAGCGGACTACCCACAGGTTATGACTGCAGCAATGTGGATCTTCGAACATCTACATTTATGGTAGGTACAAAACTGTACTTTTTATGGTTTGTGATGGGGTGTGGAGGTTGCTTGGGTGTCTGCTTTGGAGGTATCTGTTGCTTTTGCAGATTTTTATTTAGAGCCCCCGAGTATGTTTTCCTGTATTTGTGTGTTATTTGCCAGTGTTGGTTTAGTAGGTCTATGTGAGACTGGTGGTGTGTTGCTACTATTTTCCTTCTCCTCTTGACTGTCAGTTCCAGTCTTAGGTTGAGAGAGCTTTGCCTGCAGTTTGGCTGTATAATTTTATCTCTCGCATATATTAGTGTTCGGTGGTAGGAGGAGAGGGTTGTCTGTGTACAAGAGGCAGTTGTAACATTGCCTCAAAATGCCCAGATTCACCAGTTGGACTGGAGAGTACACCTGAAACTGTCCTTTGGACATGCCTGAATAGGTAAAGTGAGCTGTTTTACTGATTGGCTGGTAGGGGCAAATAGAGAGCTTTGTCCTTCTGGACAGTATAGGGGGGGGGTCTAGTGCTAGGGTTAATTAGTGCTTGCTATGAATTTTGAGCAAGTGCTGGGCTGTGAAATTAATGGTTTGAGTGCTTAAGTTGAAAGTTTGTCTAGTTCAAAGGGAAAATTTGAAGAGTACACTTCGTGGAGCCGGGAATACTTTAACCCTTGCTAACCGGCATGCCTGACGTGTAAATGCAGCTTTTATAGCAGGGAAATGAAAGAGCGAGAAATTAGCCCAAAATGGCCAATAAACTATTAATGTCTGGGCTGAAACCACTCCTCCAGGGACAGATAGGCTGTTCAAAGCTCCCTTCTCTCACAGGTGAACAGAGAAACTTCCTTCTATCCAAGTAAGGTATGGGCAACACAGAAATTTGTAATGCAGCCCTGAATTCAGCAATAACCTGAAAACTGGACGGTACTAGTTCAGAAAGGCTGGAAACAAGTATATTTTTTGTTTGTTTTTTTTTTCAGAAAATAAAGCAGATACAATAAAAAAAAACACTTTAAATGCACAGAAATGGCTATCGCACTTTAGTGTGTAGCCTACAACAGTTAAACAGATTATTTAAACACAAAAATGACTTAGTTCAAGTGCAGGCAGCAAATAAGCACAATATGTAGCAGAAACAAGCTTTTTAAATCTCAGAAACGCTAAAAAATTGGTGTTTTAGGCGGAACTAGTTAAAGACAGCAAGAAAATGCAGAAAAATGATAATCACTCCAAATTCTCTTTTGTCTCTCTGCTGCTGTAGAACTCTGCAGGATACCGGACAGGCACTTGCTGAGCTGAGTACAAGCACAAAAAAAAGTGCAAATGTGGTTTTTATAGCAGAGAAATGAAAGCAACGGAAATTAGCCCAAAATGGCCAATAAACTATTAACCTAACAACAACTAACAAGGTGCACAAATTTCAGAAAGAAACCATTCAAATATGCAGGCACAGTAAGCCTTTAACCAGAAATTCCCAGCTCAAAAGGGCAGAATCTAGCCTCTCCTCCCACAAGAGTGCAGACCACAAACCTTCTTAATGTAAAATAACTGGCCTGGAGCCCAAGTGCTTAAACCAGAACTAATATTATTTTAGAATAATAGACACTGAGCCTTCAATCATCAATTCCCAACTTAGAGGGATGTAAGCTTACCTGTCTTGCCACAACAATGCAGACCACAAACCTTAATGTAAAACCACTGGTCTGAAGCCCAAGTGCTTTAACCAAAAGACTTAGAATAACAGTTGCAATTTAATCAGGCTACTACCATTTTTGTTTCTTTTATATATATATATATATATATATATATATATATATATATATATATATATATATATATAAATAAAACAAGCAAACTGATTTAAACAAATTGCCCAATTAATCAGTAAAAAACCTCAGAACCAAGCCCTGTTTCAACAGTCTTCAATCAGGCAAGTTCAGGGCCTAAGTGGGGTATGCCTGCACAGATGTTCTCTCTGTATTAGGCAGGATAAGCTAATGAGACTAGGCTGGGGTAGGGCTGAACAGAGGGGAGTGGTAGGAGTGTCTGAAATCAAAATATGATCTCACTGTATTCGGTTGAGTGAGCAAATGAGGTGGGCCCAGGAGGAGTGTTCAAACACAAATTTATAGGCGGGGCGGTCAATTCCAAAGCCCCAAGATTAATACCACAACAAGAACAGGGAGGCTGGGTGGGGAAAACTAACTGCAGAGAGAGAGAGCTCACAATTTTCAGTGAACAAATAAGCAGATAAATGCAGTACTATTTTTAACACAGTATTCAAAGAAACAATGAACAGAATAAATAAAATGCAGTACTATCTTATAATACTGCAAGTTTGTACTTATTTCAGCTTGTAATAAAGTTGATGTAGCTATGTAAAAGCAAACCAAATAGCTCTGGCATGCAATTATTCAGCATAAATAATTTCAGAGATAAGGGACTATGACTTTAAGGCACAGAGAAACCCTCTAGGCTAAGACTACCACACCGAATATCAATGAAGTGAGAAGAATAAACCTACTAACTGCAGACACAGAGAGAGCTTACAATTTTCAGTGAACAAATAAGTAAGCAGATAAATGCAGTACTGTTTTTAACACAATATTCAAGGAAACAATAAGACAGAAAAAATAAAATGCAGTACTATCTTATAACACTGCAAGTTTGTACTTATCTCAGCTTGTAATAAAGTTGATGTAAGTATGTAAAAGCTAAAAATCAGCATTAAGTTTTTGTCATGGAAGACCTTTCTTGGTGGCCATTACCTCCACCAGATGAGTATTTGAACTCCATGCTCTATCTATACGCTCTCTTTACATAGTTTTTTCACAAAGACAGAGTCTCCCTACGTACTAATCCTTACTTTCTGCCTAAGGTATGCTCGGAGACCAATCTATGTCAATATATTGAATTACCTGCATTCTTCCCAAACTAAGGTAACAGGGCAGAATATAGACTACACCAGTTGGATGTACGTAGGCAGTTGCACTTCTACATGTATAAAACTAAAAAGTTCAGAAAGTGGGACCAATTTTTTGTCCTTTTTGGATAAAAAGAAAGGATTGCCAGTCTCAAAAGTGACACTGTCGAAATGGCTCACAGATTGTATTTCCTTCACATGTAGTGCTCAAAACAGACAATTAGCAGGCAAAGTGAAGGGCCATTCCACAAGAGCTATTGCAACTTCCTCTGCCTTCCAGGCTAGACTACCTTTGGATTCTATTTGTGCAGCAGCCACTTGGGTAAGACCCTCGTACCTTTATCACTCATTACAAAGTAAATGTGGCCTCCTGGAACAGGGCTTCCTCTGGGTCCACTGTTCTGAATAGTTTTTCCCTTGAGCCACCCAAGAAAGAAGGTGCTAGGGACGCTGTCCCAACCAGCATGGAATGAAGGCGGGATAGAACAACATAACATCAAGAAGTTATGTACTCACCATAACGTTCCATGTTTCTTGTCCATCTCGCCTTCATTCTTGCTTCCCACACTTCTTCCCCCTCCTTCGCTTTTGGAGGATCGGGTGAATAATTCTATTTTAATCGAATTATGGACTGTCTGATTCCCTTCTGGGTCTTCTCTACACAAGTTGATTCATTTTTATATGATGTTTATGCTTTCTGTTGCAAACACGATCTGGGTATTCTTCCCTGAGCATCATGGGATAGGGCGTACCCTCGAGCCAGTGGAAGCTCTCGAGCTTTTGAATTTGTCTGTGTCGGAACCGATGCTTGGTTCCGAACCCAACCAGCACAGAATGAAGGCGAGATGGACAACAAACATTAAACGTTATGGTGAGTACATAACTTCTTATTTTGTACTGTATGGATCAATGGTAAATCCATCGAGCTTAAAGTAGACACTAGTTCAAAGTGTAATGTCATGTCTGCAGATACTTTTGCAAGGGTCAGAGCTGGTGAATAACTAAATGCGCCTAGTTGTGCAAAACTTATAGGTTGTGGAGGTGAATAGATTCAAACCAAAGGCTCAGTAGCGCTTTCATGTTATGTGGTTAGGAGCTGTTGCAGCCTATTGTTCTATGTGGTTCGAAGACCCATGTAGTCATTATTGGGTCTCAGAGATGGTTTGAAAGTGAATCTGCTTTCTTTTACCAAAGATGTTCATCAGATAAGCACATGTCCTAGTTCCAGTTTCACCGATGCTGTTTTTTCAGAGTATGCTGATGTTTTCGATGACAGATTGGGCAGACTTCCAGTTGTGTATTCCATGAAATTAGACCCAGAAATCAGTCCAGTGATCAGACCATAAAGAAGAGCTCTGATAGCTGTGCAGCATAAGGTCAAAGCTTAGTTGGACAAAATGGCACAGCAAGGTGTAATTTGTCCAGTTACAGAACCTGCCGAATGGGTGCTGTCCATAGTAACAGCTCATAAAAAAGGCTCAGATGTAATCAGAACATGTGTTGTCCCAAGAGATTTGAATAAAGCATTGAAGAGACCACACCATGCCATGCGTACAGTCGAAGAGGTTTCAGCCCTGATACCGAATGCCACTGTTTTTTCTGTCTTGGATGCAGAGTTAATTTTGGCAAGTGATGCTTGATTATAAATCTTCATTACTGACTACATTCAGTACCCCATTTGGAAGATACAGATTCCTCAGGATACCATTTGGAATAAATTCTACAAGTGAAGTCTTCCAGCGTGCAGTGGAGAAAATTATTTTTGGCTATCCATGTGCCATAATAGATGATATATTAGTCTGAGGCAATGGTGACTAAGAGCATGACAGAAATCTTAGAGAGTTCTAAACCGAGCACGTGAAGTGAACTCGAAGCTCAATCCTCTGATGTGCAAACTCAGACTACCAGAAGTTACATATGTAGATCATTTGTTTACAAGTATGGGCTTGAGACCAGACCCGTCCAGGCAAGCAGCCATTCTTGAGATGCCAGCAGCAGATAATGTGCAAGCTCTACAGCGTTTTCTTGGTATGGTCAATTACTTAGCAAGTTTATACCAGATTTCAGTGAGTTGATAGTGCCTCTGAGTGAGCTCACACGTAAAAATGTTACTTGGCCATGGCTAGACCAGCACCAGAGAGCATTTGACGTTCTTGAGCAGAAAATTGCTATCTGCCCAAACATTAAGATATTATGATGTCAGCAAACCAGTAACTCTTTCCTGCGATGCTTCAAAAATTTGATTTAGCTGCAGTTATTCCCCAAGAAGGCAAGCCAGCAGCCTGCACATCTAAAACACTTACCCAGACTGAGTTGCAGTATGCTCAAATTGAGAACTTTTGCCAATAGTTTTTGCGTGTTCCAAGTTTCTTGATTGTCTGTGATTGAGAAATCCAGATTGAAACTGATCATCAACCTTTGGTCACTGTTTTAAAGAAGCCTATGCATTCAGCTCCAGCGAGATTACAAAAAATGATGCTCAATTTGCAAAAGTATAATTTCAAAATGGTCTGTATGAAAGGCAAACTTCTTTATATGGCTGATACCTTATCCAAAGTGCCTAGAAATACCACAGAACAGCTTCATGTAGAGAATTTTGACTTTGATGTCATGGAAGTGTGTAATTTTTCTACCACAAGACTTGGTGAGCTAAGAGATTATACAATGACTGATCCAGTTTTGCAGAAACTTAATCAATATATTAGTGCTGGATGGCCGTCAAAGCAATGGAGTGTACCACCAGAAGTGCAATCTTACTTTCCTTACAGAGATGAGTTCTTTATGGAAGATGGCATTATTTTCAAAGGTCCTAAAATTGTTGTTCCTGCTTCCTTACAACAAGAATATATCCAGATTTTGTATCGTGGTCACCAGGGTGCAGAATCTACTAAGAAGAAAGAGCAAGTGGACTAGTATTTTGGACTTCTGTAGCGAAAAACAATGATAGACTACTTTTTTTCCTGATCTACCGTGGTCGGTTGTAGCTGCTGACATATTCAAGTGGAGCAATCAACATTACTTAGTACTGGTAGACTCTCTTATTCATACTGTTGAGAGATTAATTTGCTACCTAACCTAACTTCTACTACAGTCATTACTAAGTTGAAGTGCCATTTCTCAGTCCATGGCAGTCCACAGAAATTAATATGCGACAATGGTACGCAATTCACCAGTCAATTATTTCAGAAATTTGCCAGAGAATGGGACTTATTACATGTTGCTAGTAGTCTAGAGTAGCTGCAATCCAATGGACTTGCTGAATGTGCAGTACAGGGTGCAAAGCAATTACTTGAGAAGTCAAAGCGTGATATCGATGTTTTTTTAACTTAATCTCAGAAACCTACCCCTTGAATATATACTTAGTTCACCTGTGCAGAGACTTCTCTCTAGGCAAACCAGAACAACATTGCCTATCAGTTCTAGTTTACTGAGGCCTAAAGCTAAGAAAAACCAATCAATCAAAGCCCAGTTATCTGGAAAGCGTTTTTTCCAGAAGTCCAGCTATGACAAGTCAACCAGATTTCTTTGTACTTTGAGAAAAGGAGAGACCATGAGGATACAAACAGTGACAGGTTTCGACCAGATCGGTCAAGTAACGAGTATTTGTGCAGAACTGAGATCCTGTTTTGTTAAATTGGAGGGTGTGGAGTACAGGAGAAATCACAGACATCTTCCTGTAGCAGAACCAATATTGTGGCATCATATCTGTGATAAAGACACTCTCTGAGAAATCCAGATGATATTCCTTTTCCAGAACATGTCTCAACTCCTGATACTGTTCTGGCAGATGACTGCAATATTCATAAGATTGAACAGTCAATAGAGATGATCCAAGTTGCTAAACCAGATCCCAAATTTTTGTCACATGATATGGTCACATTTCAAAGCCTAGTGTGAAATACACAGTTACTTGGATGTAGTTGTATATATGGGGTTCATATTACGTTGTCGAACTTTTAAAAGGCTTAACGCCATATGGTCGAACCCATACGTTCGAACTTTCAAAAGTTCAAAAACGTTAAAGAAAAAAAAAAACTACCTGACTATTGTAAGCAGGGAGGCAAGCCCCCTTGCACCTCCCACACCCCGCGCTCTTTAAGTATGCCAACTCCGAGATCACACTACAGTGCAGTAAAGGGAAATATTTCCTTTCTGCACTGAATGGAAATCCCCATTGAAACGTTCAAACTTTTCCAAGTTCGAACATATGGGTGCAACAATATGGCGTTCAAATTTGCTATGGTTCGACAATGTAATATGTATCTAGCTTTGTATAATTGCATGATGAAAAAAAGTAATTTCTAGTTAAATTTCATATTCATTAATTTCCGTGACAGTGTCCAACGCATTTTTCTCAGATTGAGGATGTAGAATAGCAGATGTGTTGTACCTTTAAGAAGCATTTCCAAGATGTGTGTCCATGTAAATACCAAGCACATGTTAACTTCCGTGCTGTTTTGAAGGTGCACCCAGAATGTTAACATCCATATGTATAATAGCTATAAGTTATAGTTAATCTCATTTATGTGTTTGCATACAATAAAGCTGCTTGAACAAGAACCCACGATGCTCGCTTATTTTATCCTGACCTGGCAACATACAGCATGCCTTAGCAACCTTAAGGCTTTGTTTGGTGTACTATCCTGATATTGGGCTACAGGGTACACCATTGTAAGGAATACTGCAACAGTGAAGGGAAGGACATCTACCGTTATGGTAAGATTTTACACAACTGTACTTTCCTACATATAGTGTCTGTCAGGATTAAAGTGCAGACCCTGGAACTGAGAGGCTTGGATCTAAATACTGATCTACTCTGCTGACAGAAGTCATAGAATGGCTTGTTTTTCATACTGTCTGGGGTTCTGTTTCATCAGCTTTTTTATTGGTTTCATGCTGCTTCTCTTCTACCATTTTTTGGTGTGCCCCCCATGTGAAAGCAGTTTTATGCCATGTTAGTTTTTCCTGTGTCTTAATTTAATTTAATTTAAAATTAATTAATTAATTAATTAATTAATTAATTAATTAATTAATTAATTATCAAGTGGCTGCACTTTTATTTTGCATGCTTGTTTGCCTGATATTTTTGGAAATGCATATGAATTTACTGTGCTGTTTTTTTTTTTTTTTTTTTTTTTTTTTTTTTTCATTTGAGAAAAATAATTGCTGAAATTGAAGTAGTGTTGGTCGTGTAGCATGTCCTCTGTACTCTTGAGAGTAAATGTGCTTGTGGTAGACCAGTAGACCATGAAGAGTTGAAAACAGCGTACATTTTCTCTTAGATAATTGGGAACACTGTGAACAATTTGGTAAAGTAAGAAGCCTTAAGGGTTTATAAGATTTTTATTCTTGAAAAGAAATTGCTTATGTTACAAAAGAACTAAAATTCTGAAAAAAAAAAAAAGTTAAGTAAAAGTAAGGAAAGTAAGTAGTAAGTCAGATGCATCAAAGAATTATTGAACAGCATGGAGTTAAAAATGATAAAATTGAAGGAGAATTAAAAATAAGCAGTAAAACGTCTCTGGACTGGAGAGAGCTGTTGGCTTGGATCTGTCACCAGGACGGATAACTTGAGTCCAAGTGGATGGAGTGAGATAAAGATGCAGCATTATGGTAAGTAACTTCTCCTTTTTGGCCTGTGCTTTGGCTTTCCTCACACGTATGAAAGACCTGCTGTAGGTGAACTGGCAGTTCTTCAAACTGTCTTCAAGAGTGCATTCATATATTAGGGTGTTAGCATCTTGCTGTGGGCTGGCTGCCCTTCAAAAATTAAATCTGATATTGTCAATCTTCATTCATTCTTGACTGTTGGGTTTTGGTTCTGTCTTCAGAACCAACTCGGCCGTTGTAACAAGCTTGTGCCAGCCAGATGCTCTCGAGCTAAGGCTAGCCATAGTGCCTCTCTTCCCTTCCCCCCCCAGATCTTGTTTTTCGCGTAGAGTTTTAGGAAGCATCAGCTGTACTGTCAAGCTAAGTGCTTATTTTTTTATATATTTCCTTTACAGCTTTTCTATAACCTATAAAAACATTATCGTTAGCTTACCCTATTGTCTAAATTGCGATTTTGTGTGTGCAAGTACTGTTTTTCCCCCCTTTGTTACATTTTGGTATTTCATTTTTACCATCGCTGGTATAGGCCCCTCCCTACCCTTTTACCTTTTGTAAATCTCTAATACCATCATTGGTATTCTCTTTTCCTTCTTTTACCCTTTCTGGGTATCTCTCTGCATTACCATTGTTGATACGTTAAAAAAAGGCTTTTTCCTGTTATCTTACTATTGATGTGTGTGTCTCTGTCTGTGTCTCTGTCTGTCTTGTGTCTCTGTCTGTCTTGTGTCTCTGTCTGTCTTGTGTCTCTGTCTGTCTTGTGTCTCTGTCTGTCTTGTGTCTCTGTCTGTCTGTGTGTCTCTGTCTGTCTGTGTGTCTCTGTCTGTCTGTGTGTCTCTGTCTGTCTGTGTGTCTCTGTCTGTCTGTTTGCGTGAACTGTTTGGTTAACCTTAATTTATCATGGCAGAGAAATGGGCACCACTGGCTTTAAGCAATGTCAAGATTGTGGCAGAAAGATGGCCAACTTGGATGGGCATCTTTCCTGCGTATGTTGTTTGGGAGCACCACATTTGGAAGTCCAACCACCTTGTGAGCTCGGTAGGGGTTTTAGTGCTCTGACCCTTGCAGAGCACAGTCACAAATTAATCCTCAAGGGGCTGTTAAAATGCCCTTTCTCAGAGGCTTTGTCCGAGGCAGAGACGTCAAAGTCTCCTAAGAAAGAAGCGAAGAAAAGGAGCCACTCCATTCCAGCATCTCCTCAAGCTCATTACTCTAAATCATCCAAAAGCCAGGTTTCTGCTGCGGAATCAAAGCCTAAACAATCAAAATTGACTTCGACAACTGTTTCGGTGACCAACCCTATGACTTCTTCCACTGCTGATAACTTTACCGGAACCAACAAAACTTACCACGGTACCAACCCCCTTCATCGGTACCTCTGACCCTTTCATCACCAACAATAGTTTCACCCACACTGGTTACCCATGCAACACAAACAATTGGTCGGCCAACCATGGTGCCGAAGTTTGAATCTCTACCCAGAACTAGGTACTTCCCATTTTTATGGTCAAGCAGTTAAGCCATTTCACAGAACGTCTAGAATCTCCCTCAGGGATGTCTATTTGTTCCACTAGGAGCCTTTCGGAGTTTGTCAGGTTAGTGGATTAGCTCTTGATGGCCAGGGGTCTTCTAGCCCCCTCTGGGACCTCCCTCCCATCCGGAGCCAAGGTCTACTCTCCATGGACTCTATCCTATCTTCCTCCTTCAACCTCTCTGCAGGTCAATGAGCCCTTGACTTCGATGCTGCTCCCGGTACCATCTCCTTCGGTGCCAATGGTGGACATCACCTCGTATCCGGAGCTGACTTCGTGGTTGTCTATTCATTCAGAGCTGACCCACCCTGGGGACCATGACTTGGCTGCCAGCTCTGTGATCCCTAGTTTGGTGCCAGTTTTTTCCACAGCTCCGTCTACGGTTCGGGATGCTTTGACAGTTCTAGGTCCTCTCGAGGTTTCTGCTCTGGAGGTGGGCTTGTCTGAACAGGGTGTGACTCCGGTTCCGAGGTTGTCTTTCTCTGTTCTGGGCTCCCATCCCTCTTCAGGCAGGACTGCCTTTCAGATTATGGAAAGAGCTCTTGCCTCAGCAGGTTCGCAGTTGGCACCAACTCCGGGGTGTCACATCTACATATCCTCTGGCTCGAAGCTGTCACAACCTCCTAAATTGGGCAGGGGGCACATGTGCAGCAAGACACCCTGCAGCAGGGTACCCTCTCTTAGGAGTCCTCCTCAGACCTTCCCCCTGAGGAGCCACACTGTAAGAGGTTGTGCAAGAGAGAGCACTTAGATTCTCCAGAAGACTCTCTCACTGAGGATACAGACTACGATGAAGGGGAAGGGTCCCCCTGGTCACTCCCTGAAGATGTCTCCTTTGGAGATATCCTGGAAATATTGAAACAGAGGGATGGTTGGAAGTCCACCAACCCTTCCTCCAAGGAACCTGTCTTTTTGCAGGCCTTTCATGCCCATTCTTCTACTTCTTGGGTGACTCCCACCTGCCGATGATTTGGTCAAGCTCATTGTGCAGCATGCTTGGAAGGCCCCTGACACTATAGACTCAGTTCCCCAGAGACTGAACAAAAGTATTAGTACACCAGAGGACCAGCCCCACTAGTCTAAAGGCTTAGCGGTAGATGGTATGGTGATGACGGCTGCCATAAAGAGGGGAACTCTGAGGAGAGTCCAACTGTCCATCTTCCAAACCGGGAATCGCGGACAATGGACAGATTTGGGAAGCGAGTCAATAGGTTCATAGGTTCATAGATTAGTACTAAGCTAACTGCCATTGTGAGCCATTTTAAGCCTAGCCAATTATCCCTTGTGAGACTCAAACCCTGCACCTTGTGTTTGCAAGGTAAACACCTTAACCATTAGGCCACCCTCCCAACCCTTCAATGACCTTTGCCATATGGTCGTTGAACTTCTTGGCACATTTTACCTGTCTTCAGAGGGACCTGATCACTGAGCTGTCAGGGACCCTGGCAGGAGCAGTGTCTGATGACGTACGTGATAAAGTTGCCTCCCAGCTTGCAACACTAGAATCTATATCGAACTCGTTCATGCGGCTTATTGCTCACACAGCCAAAGGGATGGCCAGGGCAGCGGGTACAGGCATTTCCATTAGATGCCACGCTTGGATGCACTTATGTGATTTTGCAAACTCCTTTGTCTTCCTTAGTCAATGCTCATGTTGAGGCTTCCTCGTTGTTTGGCCCAAAAGTCAGAGACATTAGCCAGGTGTGAGAAGGAAAGACTCTTTCTGCTGTGGGCATACATTTTTCGACTCCCAGTGACCTTGCTCCAGGAATCAGAGGAGTGGGAAGATGTGGTTCAGGAAGTCCCAAGGGCCTTTTCAGGACACACGTGGTGAATTTTCCCCCTGGGGCAGAGGGGGAGTATTCATCTGGAAGACACCCCTCCCATGGCAGAGGAGGCCCATATAACCAGGGTTCCAGGGATTCCTTCTCTGGACAACCCTACCAGCGCTTCTGAGCAGCAGCCCGACTACCTACCTCTGGAGGCAGTCGGGTGAAGATTCTCTGTGCACCACTTATCCTGGCACTCAGTAACATCAGATTCTTGGGTGCAGATGATAACTACCAGAGGTTACCATATCCCATTCAATCTCTATCCAAAACCGGAAAGCCGAATCCCTGATGTTCAACCCAATCAGAGGGATACAGCAGCACAAGAAATTTCAAAAGCTGCTTCAAGAGAGAGTCATCCAAACAGTCCCACCAGACCAAATAGGATCTGGATTGAACGAGTTTGTTCAACAGGCAAAATTTTGAATGGTCACTGTACAGTCTATCCTTCTGTTTCTGGAGAAAGATAATTGGATGTGCTGTATTGTTCTTCAGGATGCGTATTACCACATAAAGATGGACAAACGCTCCAGAAGATACCTCCCCTTCCATCTGGGAGCCAGTCACTACAACTTTCAAGCACTGCCCTTTGGTCTCACCGCAGCCCCCAGGGTGTTCACCAAATGTATGGCAGTGGTTGCAGCTCACTTAAGGCTGCAAGTATTCCGTGTGTTGCCCTATTTAGATGACTAACTCCTCACCGCCCCTACCAGGCATCTACTGCTTCATGCATTGGACTCCATCCTAGACCTTGCAGTGCACTTGGATATTTCAATAAACAGGGAAAAGTCAAAGCTGGCACCCATGCAAGAGATAGAATTCATCAGAGCAACATTTAACACAAACTCCTGTATGCAGCCTGTGAAGAGGTAGAGCAGCCAAAGGTTAAGATCACAGCTTCAAGTGATACTCTGTCACGACAAAGTCCCAGCTTGCTTAATCTTACAACTTCTAGTGTCAATGGCTGCAACAATCGCTTTAGTTCTCTTGCCAAGGTACTACATGAGATTGTTCCAGTGGCTTCTGACATCACAGTGGTCTCTGTTAACACACCCGATGTCTTATCTAATCCGCATAACCAACCTATGCAAGTAGGATCTAATGTGGTGGATGAAGTCAGAACAGGAATTATGGAGTCGCCCTTTCACCTCCGCTCAGCCCAAGGCCATAGTGACCATAGATGCATCCCTGATGGGGTGGGGGGCATTTTCATGAAAAGACGGTCCAAAGCACTTGGACCTCCTCAGAGGCCAATTTGCATATCGTCCTGGAACTGAGGGCCTTGCTTCTAGGTTACAGGCATTTCAATCGATCCTCCCTTCAGGGACAATTGCTTTCCAATTAGACATGTCAGTGGCCTGGTAAATCAAAAAACAGGGTGGAACCAGATCTTACCCTTTATGTTGGGAAGCCCTAAGAGTGTGGCAATGGGCGATTAGTATCCAACCGCTTTCTGATAGCAACACACATTGCGGGGAATTCCAAAGTGATTGCAGACAAACTGAGTAGATGCATTCTCGTGCCTCATGAGTGGTCTCTCAATCCCAGTGTAGCGATAAAGATATGTTGTTGCTGGGTTCAGCCTTGCTGCAACCTATTTACTTCTCCCATAAACCACAAACGCAGCAGCTACTTTGCCCTGTCCCCCCAAGCAGGAGTCCCCTAGAGATGCTGTTCTACACGATTGGCTCCCAGGACTGCTTTACACCTTTCTGCCTTTCCCCCTGATCTCCCAGTTTTTGAAGAAGGCAGAACGGTTGAGAAGCAGAGTGATCCTCATTGCGCCTTTTTGGCCTTGGTAAGTCTGGTTTCCCTTTCTCTGACCTCACCTGGTTCACTGTTCGTGGACTCTGGACCCAACTCCAGACCTTTTGTCTCGTCCTCAGGGGCTGGTCCATCCCAACCTGCAAAGTCTCAAGCTCACGGCTTCGTACCTCCACTTCCAGTAATTGCCAGGCAGAAAAATCAGTCTTTCTCAGTACAGAAGATTCTTTTGGCTTCCTATAAACCATCCACCAGAAAACGTTATCTTAGTAAATAGAACAGATTTGTGCTTTGGTCTGTTGCAGAAAAAATTGACCCTTTTTCAGCCTCTGCTGATAGTTTTAGAATATTTGTCAGTTATTTTTCAATCAGGAGCCTCAGCTTCTACTATTAGTGTTCACTTAGCTGCTGTTTCTAGTTTTCATAATGGTTTTGATGGCCTTTCCTTAATGTCTCATCGCCTTTGCAAAACCTTCCTGAAAGACGTTATGCATTTGAAACCACCCTTTAAGGAAGCTATTGAACCTTGGAATTTAACATTAGTTTTGCAAAGTTTAACTTGTCAACCATTTGAAATAGCAGCCACCTGTGATATCACATTCTTATCTTGGAAGACCCTTTTCCTGGTGGCCATCACGTCAGCCAGGAGAATATCAGACTGTGTGTGTGTGTGTGTGTGTGTGTGTGTGTGTGTGTGTGTGTGTGTGTGTGTGTGTCTGTGTGTGTGTGTGTCTGTGTGAAACGTCCATACATTATTTTTCACAAAGAGAGAGTATCACTTGGAACCAACCCCGCTTTCCTTCCTAAGGTTGTATCAGACTCAAATATTAACCAAACTATAGATCTACCAGTTTTCTTTCCAAACTACTCAAACAAGGGAGAGTATTGTTTACATCTGTTGGATGTGCACAGACAATTACATTTTTACTGGAATAGAGCAAAATAGTTTAGAAAATCAGACCAATTGTTTTTATCCCTTTCAGGCACTCAGCTGGGCAAACTGGTTTCCAAAGTTACCTCATGAAAATGGTTGAGAGATTGCATCACCTTTGTTTATGACCAAAATAAACTGAACCTATCAACAAAGGTCAAGGCTCATTCTACCAGATCAGTTTCCCCTTTCATTCTAGAGCCTCAGTGGATGACATTTGTGCAGTGGCCACTTGGGCTGCCCCACATATCTTTATCACTCATGACAAATTGGATACGGTCTCCAGGGGAAGTGCATCCTTTGGCTCTATAGTGCTCAGGAATAACCTTCCACAGGGCCTCCTGGGACATAAAGTAGCTAGTGACTCTGTCCGAACAGTCAAGAATGAATGAAGATTGACAATATTAAATAAAGAAGTTATGTTCTTGCCATAACATTCCATCTGTGTTGTCTATTTTCATTCATTCTTGACATCCTACCCTCCAAAGACTCCTGGAGGTTCGGATCTAGTCCTGGTTTTGTAGTATGGTAGTTGCTCAGACAAAGCTTATACATTTTATATCTATGGGCAAAACTCGATCTGAGGGGAAGAGAAGAGAGGCACTATGGGTAGTCTTAGCTTGAGAATTTCTGGCTGGCGTGAGTTTGTTACAGTGGCCGAGTTGGTTCCGAAGATGGAACCGAAACCCAACAGTCAAGAATGAATGAAGATCAAAAACGCAGATGGAACGTTATGGTAAGAACATAACTTTTTTCTTTACTTTGCCTACATTGAATGCTGGGTTAGGGTCTTGTTCCCCTGTACTCCTAAACTGGATTTGGTGGGTAACTGGAAAATGGATTCATGAATGAAGAATACGGTAATGTGTGTGATTAATGTTAAGACCATTGTGTAAATGTTTTTGTGATCTGGTCATAAGGTGTAGAAGTACTGGGAATAGTGTTACTTGAGAAAAAATACTAATTGTTGGGGACATTGTCCCTAGCAGTAAGAATGGTAGAAGTTTGGAGATTTGAAATCGAAGATGCATTTCTTGTTATATATTATCAAGTATTTTAGTTATTGTTTAAGCATGTCAAATCATAGTTTTGTGCAGAGAAGTTCTAAGTATATTTACTTGACAGTAATAGGAATGATGACTTCTACAAGCAACACCTTTTTAAAATTTCAGTTTAATTATGTGACTGTCTATGTTTATCAGAGAATTAGCGGTCATTGGTTAGAGTGCATAAGCAGGTTTTGAATCCATACACAGCAAACTGAACCCATGGAGAATGATAAGGTTTTGTGAATGACTTGGTTGATCAGAGTGTTATTGTGGAGTTCACTGCTGAAAAAAAAAAAGTGTTGGACTGTTTTGGGAACTTTGGCTCCCTTATGAGATGCAGCAAGTTGCAGGTTTCTGATTACAGGCTGTCTTTGCCCACCATCCTGTTCAGGGACAAGCATCAGTGATAAATACTGAAAACAAGGCAGTTTTATATCTTTTACTTATTGCCACTCCCACAAATATACTGTGGAATGTCACTGCGCAGAAGTAATCAGGGAAGTTAAACATTTATAAGGGTTGAGCCACTGTCCTGAACACAAGCTACAGTGAATTATCTTAATTCTAGGATTTTTCTGCTTAACAGAAGAAAAGAACACTGATTTTTCTTTTTAAAATGCTGGATTATGACATTTGCTCTCTTTTTTTCCCTCTTTAGTGTTATCCAAGCTCCTTTACCACTTCCTGTTGATAAGGTGAGTTGTTAAACGTGTTGTCTTCAGCAGTGTGTGTGTGTGTGTGTGTGTTGAAGTAGAAATGTGTGTGTGTGGGCAAAGTACTGCTTGCGTTTAACAACCATTTTAAGTAGAATGTCTTATGATGCGTTACATTGCTTTAGCACTGCTCCCTGTTGCAATATCCAAACAAGTATAGTGACCTATTTGAAAGAAAAGTGGAGATTACTTGCGGTTTAACTTTATCTGAAGGAGGTATGTTTTAATACTTATTTGCAGCTAAACCAATAGTAGCCTTGATAAAATGAATTTAGCTTTCATTTTATGAAGTGTACTCCATGTAAAGAGAGAGACCGTTTGTGAGGGATTATACCATTCCTGCAGACTAGGAGCCCTTACAAGTAATATTGCTCTGTTGTCTTCCTTGCCTAGGCTTGTAAAAGCCCTAGAGGTTTTAATTACATTTTTGAGCCACATCCTTTGGGTGGGGCTAATGTTTTGACTGAAATGAATATTAATGTTAGAAATGTGTTGACTTGTGTGAGGTTTGGTGTTCTTTCTGTTTTGGCATGTGAAGCTTTTAAGTATGCATGTTGCAGAACTGTACTTCTTTGAACGCATATAACTATAGTTGTGCTAAAACCAGTAACCCCATAGATTCTGGCACAGCAGCTGACCAGCCTGTTGCAAGATGCATTGAATAATGTAAAATATAGTGTATTGTACTGCTGAGTGGTTCTGATTCCATTAGCACAAAACCAAAACTTGCCAGAACTTGAGGAATCAGAACCTCAGGTAGACAAATGTTAATTGTTCTAAAATGTAAGGTATTGTTGCTGTTTTGCTAGATTATAGATTTGGTTTCTGTTCTTTACGGTCATCGTTGTTGGAGAATAAAAGTTGGTGCAGGAACATATTTTTGTTTGGCAGATAACTTGAGATTGTGATGCTGGCAATGTAGGAGAAGAAAGCTGTACTTGTTTGCAAGAGTAATGTCTTCAGCTTGTGACTATTTTTAAAGTGCTTTATTAAAAATCTATTTCAGATAGAGTAACCAACTTGGGTAAGCTCTTTACCTGTTGACCTTCCAAAAGAATTAAAGTAAAGTTCTAGTCTGTCAGCATCTTGCCTCCCTAAACCTTTATTTAAAAATGCAGTGTGAAAGCCCCCATGCATTTTTGAATTCCCGTTCCATTTTGATTGTGTAAATTTCTGACAAAGTATGGGTCTTGTATTTTTGTGTCTACTGTTGTATTTGTAAAAAGGTTCATACTGACATTTTTTTCTAAGCCATTTTCTAGCCGTGCCAGAAGTGTAACCTTTTTTTTAAAGGTGCTATCCTTTGGATTTAGTTGCTTACTGTGAGAAACTAAAGGCACCCTTTTGCCTTTCTTTTCATATGTGCCTTCTGGTGTAGACTCTGGAATGTAGCCGAGTGCATTGAATGTGAGCTGTATTATATTTGTAACTGCTTCTCAAATCTTTAATTTTTTTCCTTTCTGCTCTGTTCTGATCCTGTTGTGGCTTATTTTTATGTAAACTACAAGGAGGCAAATTTGCAGCACCACTTCTCTGAATGTGTGTTTGAGGATTTATCCCAAATATTGTTCCTAGCTGCAGTTTACATTGTGGCTTCAGCTGCTAAAACACTGACATTTTCTGTCAGTTTTTATCAGCTTGTCTGGGACAAAAGCTGATAACAGAAATTCAGTTAGTTGGATACTTTTTTTATGTAATAGATTTTTCTGTCAATCTGCAAGTATTTTTTTTCTTCTGAAGTAGTTGAGGCATAAAGGTTCCTTCAAATGCTCTATTTTTTCCAAGTCTTGTTTGTGTTTTTGTCAAGTTTAGCTAGGTTATTTGCAGCAGTATTTTTTTTAAATGCTTTCAATATTAATTATGGTGGACAGGATTAGGAATAAGTATATTTAGAGGGTCAGCCCAGGTTGGAAGGTTTGGCGGCAAAGCCAGAGAGGCAAGATTACGTTGGTTTGGACATGTGCTGAGTATATTGGGAAAAAGATGCTAAGGATGAAGTTACCTGGTAACAGGAAAAGGGGAAGGCCTACGATAAGGCTTATGGATGTGGTGAGAGAGGACATGCAGGTGATTGGTGTGACAGAGCAAGATGCAGAGGACAGAAAGAAATGGAAACAGATTATCCGCTGTGGCGACCCCTAACGGGAACAGCCGAAAGAAGATGATGTATATTAGGGTTACCATTGCAGTAGGCCCTTCCTTTGTCAGACTATACCCCATTATATGCTAGGGCCAGCTGTACAAACTGTTCTGACTACTACCTATTAGGAACAGATGGCAGCAGCATTTATTTGTTTACTTTATTCATTTGTTGACTGTGGTACAGCACTGATCCAATTGGACCATTTTCAGGCTCAGTCTATGGTTTACCTAGCAGTATATCAATTCACAAGCACAAATGCACGCAAAACATGTTGAAATTAATTTATATCGAGCAAACAAAAGAATATAACAAAAATATATAAAAAAGCTTGCAGTCCAGAAAAAATAATGCAGTGGGAAAGCTACTAAGATAGAAACAAGTTAAGCATTGCAAGGAAAGTATTTACAGATTATGTATTACATTCAAAGGTAGAATTAGCGCAGACTATGTGCAAGGATCCAGTTACACAAGTGTAGGAAGTTTTTGAACTAATGGAGGGATTCCCATTGGGAGTGGGTGTGCAGCAGTTTAGTTCTGAGCTTACTCATGCTTGTACTGGTGATACATTTGCAAATAAGTCAAAGTAGACAGATCAACAGAGCTGCTGTCTCCAGATGATGTGACACTACAAGCAGGCTCTAAATAGCAAATGATAGGAGATTGCAATGCTAAACGGAAAGCATGCTGGATGAAACAAAGTACAAACAAAACAGTGGTCATGGCAGCAAATTAGTGAAATCAAAAGAAGCTAAAAATTCAGATAGGAGGAAAATAGTTCAGGTTAACGGTTTCAGGTATCAGGAGGTGTGGTTGAGGAGAAAGGAAGTCAGAATGAGGAGGTCAAAACTGTAATTAGAGGTGTTGCAGTCATCTGGTAGAAAACGTCAGGACGATGCATTGCAGAAAAATGTCAAAGAAGCTGAAAAGTAAGGTATACAAAACAGCGGGTGCTGTTGGTGCTTCTGTATGGCACAGAAACCTGAACAGTGATGGCAGAACAGCTGAGAAAGCTAAAAGGTGATGGAAAGACTCACAGTAGGATGCACAGTGTGAGACATGATGGTGAAATGAGGATATCCTCTCAGAAGCAGAGTAGCCCATTTGCAGAGAAGGCCATTGTAAACAGATGTTTATTTGGCCACATATGCAGGAAAGCAGAAGACTATTTGTTAGAGGTGATTTGGAAGAGACAGGAGGAGGGCACACTGAGACTAGGACGTCCAACCAAGGGCATAGATGGACTATATGAGAGAATTCATTAGACAGTTGAGCACGATCGTCAAAAATGTTAGGAAAGAGGCCTTGCATTGAAATTGGTGGCAGAAACTGATTAGGAATTTTGACCTCATGTAAAAATGGGGGTTGATGGTGATGTAATTTAAAGGAAGGAAGGTTGTTGGGATAGAGAGGCCGGGCTGATTAGGGAGGGGAGGTTAGTAAGTAGGTGAAACAGCAATTAGAATGAGTAGAGGTTGTAGTAGGTGAAAGAGGAGGCAGGAGGTGGGGGAGGGTAAGAGCAGTTATATAATTCATCAGTATAACTAGGCAGACTCCAAATCAGCCCTCCATTTCTTTCCAGCCATTGAATAGTAAAAGCTTGCAGGTAGTTCTTACGTTTTATTTTTCTCACTAAACTAGTCTTTTGTTTTCTGTCGGAGTCATTTGATTGCTCTCTCACCTTTTTATCTGGCTTGTAGTGCTTCACAGCCTTAGTTCTTTTGGAAATTTGTCTTGCGGGTATTTAAAAGAAACTTCCCATTTGATGTTTATATGCATGCTTTGTTTGTGCATGCAAACCAAGCAAACAGTGGTTTCCCTCGTACCTTGGTAAAACAGTGTCCTCGCATCTCTGCAGATGTCACTTTTGCATAATCTTACAACTAGGGTATCCAGCCAAAGGTAAATTAGCCTGGGCCATTCCACATACCGTACATATGATTTAAGCCTGAAGGTGGGAAGTACATAAAGGGACATATGAACACGAGAGTCTCAGAACTTCTTTGCCACCAGTCTGAACACAAAACCCAATCTTTGGTCTGTTGGTTATGTCTCAGAGCTGATTACCTAGCTATTTGGGCAGACAAGTACCCCGTTAGGGGCCCTTCCTTTTCTTTGGTTTTGTGGATCCTTTAAGTACATGTCATCCAGAAAAGGGAAATGTGATTGTGAGAGACAGATCCCCCATAAGGACCATCACAATAAGTGTTCATTTTGTCTGGGAGCACAGCATAATAATAATAATTTATCAGTCTTTCATCCCAAAGACCCTGCAGAGGTATCTGTTGTCTTTGTTTATTTAGAAAATCAGTGCCTTAAGATCTCCATCTAAGGCACAATGTCAGCTGAAGCTTTCCACTCTCATATCCATCCACAACAAAAGAAGTCTAAGAACTTAAGTCATGGACTTCAACTGTCCAGCCCCATCCAGACATCTCAGGATGTGTCCAATAATGAGACCACTGTGCTGTTGCGACCCTGTCAGAGGCTGTTATGGGGCAAGCTACTCTTACACCTGCCAGGACTGATATGTTTGTTGCTGATGAGAAGGGCTGTGACTCTTCGATATATGTGCGGGCCGATGTCCCCACTAAAAAGAAGCAAAAGACTAAGCATGTAAAAAAGAGCCCCTGGAAGGAATGTCATGACTTTATGCAGGGACTTTTTAAGGCTCTCATGATGTTCTTTGTGTTTCACTGTTGCATTCATTACATTTGGGTAATCTGCTGGCAGGTAGCCCTCAGTCGGCCTGAATAACAAAGTCTTGGGTCCTGCGTCAGTTGCTGTCTCTTCTTCCATGACGTCAGGTCATCAGGGGTATAAAACATGCAGCCGATGCCATTGTAATCAGTCTTTCTTGCCACTCTGTGCCCGAAGCAGAAGCAGTTCACAAGTGCCGGTCGTCCAACTCCGGAAATTTTTGTTTTAGAGTTTCAGAACCAAAGTCTTCAACCTAAAGCTAAGTACCCCGTTGGGGAGACTTTTTCTTGCTCCTTTCTGATGTCAGTAAGAGTTAATAATTGTATTACTTGTGGGAAGCAAATACCTCATAAGGATTTTCATTTGTACTGTATTCCTTGCCTAGGCCCTGACCATAACGTGCCTTGCTGTCAGTTTTGTGCTAAATTTAACCAACACACTATTAAGTGTCGGTATATTTTTGCTTCTGAATATTTTGGCTCAAGATTTAACTATCCAGAAATGTTGTTGGTTAGCGATCGGACTACCGGAATTCATAAAAAACGCAAAGAAAAAAGACAGAGACAGACCGTTGAGGTCCAAAACCGACGACGAAGCTTCTCCTAAGCCAGTTGCCGGTTTGCTGGTACTCAGGCGCTTTCGCAGCCCCTGATGCCCACTACTTTTGGTTCGCAGGCCTCTACCGAGACCCATTCGGTGTCCGGTATGCCGCAAAACACTTCAAGTATTGAACCCGCGGATGTCTCTCCCTTAGATGGGTCCGGAGCCGCTGAGCAGGCACCGGCTTCTGAGGGTGTTTTCAGGCCTAAAGATTTGTATATTAAACCAACGCCATCATCAAAAACAAGGCCAAAACCAACTTCTGTGTCTAAAAAACCAACACATGGGTCCATGTGTTCAGGCCCCTATGCCTAAAAAGCAAATAATCAAAATGGCTGAGGATTTAATTACCTTGATCAGGGGTTCCCAACCCCCTCCTGCTAAGAGGCCTAGGCAAGGCACTGATTATGAATCTTCAGATCAGGTTTCCATTTCTTCTGATTCCTCTTCTGATCAGGAATTTTCTATTCCCCTTTATGAGGACTCTGATGCAGAAGAATCCATCCCTTCTGCTTCTCTTCCTGAGGATTTTTCTTTTGGAGAAACTTTGCATACCTTAAGGGAACATTTTCATTGAGAAGAGTCAGGATTTTTCAGAATCCAAAAAGAGGCTTAGGGATTTCCTTCTTCCTCAGCATAGGCCTGTGGCTATACTTCCTGTTTTAAACATTGTTGATGATGTTTTCTCAGACACCAGCATGGCTCCTGATTCCCTGCCTCCGGCTCCTAGTAAGCCAGACAGAGATATTACAGGGTTCCTGACTCCCACAAGTTTCATTTTAAAAACCCTACTGCTGATCCTGAAACAATTTCTCAGGGTCCCAAGGGTGTTAAGGCTTCTACTACTAAAAATCATACCCCTTCTGATAGAGACTCCAGGGCGCTGGATAGATGGGGTAAGAAGGTTTACACGTCTGCAACCCTGGCTATCGGGGCTTTAAACTGTCAATTTCATATCTTAAATATCGGCAGCATGTCATGGGCTTACTGAAACAGAAAGTTATGTTGATTTCTGACTGTGTGGAAAATAGAGTTACAGGATTTATTGCATTCAGCTGAACAAGTTGGAAAGCATACTTTGCAATGTGGTTTTGATTCCTTGAAGGCCTCTTGCAGGGCCGCCGTAACTGGATCTGTGATAAGAAGGCATGCTTGGCTCAAGGAGCAAAATCTGCCTGATCATGTTAAAGCAAAATTGTTGGATGCTCCTTTACAACAGAACAGTCTATTTGGTAATAAGGCAGAAGAAGCTTTGAAAAAGATGGAAGACAAAGCTAAATCTGTGCAAACTGTAAAAGATTTCTTACAAGTGCAGCCACCCAGATTCAGTAGGCACTGGCCTACTAAGAATTTCAGTACCCAACATAGTCGCTCAGGTCAAACCCAGACACTCCAAAGGCTCCAGGTCTCAGTCACAAGGAACTTACAGAACAAAACAATGGGGTGCCTCCACCTCCAAATCTGGAAGTAGCAAGGCCCCCCCCTACGGTAAACAGTTTCAATGACTTTCCTCTGTCATTTCCAAGCACTTATCTTTTGGCAGCCCCTTTGGGGGGAAAAATAGCACTTCGTGCACAAAACTGGCACCTAATTACCCAGGAGAAGTGGGTCTTAAATATAGTATCCCATGGATACAGATTTCATTTCCACACGTTGCCATTTCCAAACGGATGGCCAGATCTGACTCCAAATCAGTGGGCAGAGGCCCAGAAACGAGTTCTGTCCCACATGGATATGGGGGCTATTCAGCCTGCACCAGAGAAGGAAAATGGACAAGATTTTTATTCAAGGCTTTTCCTGGTGCTCAGAAAAGACAACTCATGGTGTCCAATTCTGGACTTATCCATTCTAAATACTTTTCTGGACATTCCAAAATTCAAGATGCTGACTCTACAGCAGTTACTGCCTATGCTGGGCAAGGGTGCCTGGTTGGTAACTCTAAACTTAAGTGGCTTACCTGCATATCCCAGTCAGGGAATCTTGCAGAAGATACCTCTGCTTCAAAGCAGGCTTTTTGCATTACCAGTTCTCTGCACTGCCCTTTGGCTTATCTACTGCGCCCAGGGTCTTCACAAAGTGCCTGGCACCAGTAATTGCATTTTGCAGACAAACATTCAAATTTATCCTTATAAATTGTCTAATTCAGGCAGAAAACAAGGACACTCTTCTACAACATCTGGTGTTTGTGAAAAGGCTTCTAACATGCCTAGGGTACACCATAAACGAAAAGAAATCACAACTGGTACCCTCTCAAATAATTACATTCCTGGGTGCAAGCTTGAATACAACTGCCCAGATGGCTTACCTCACGCCAGACAAATTCAATTGATGACATACTTCAAACAAGTGGCCACAAAAACCCAGCTATCTGCAAGACAAATTCTGCAGGCCTTGGGGTTCATGGCTTCCTGCATTCTACTAATTCCATATGCAAGACTGCATATGAGGAAACTTCAATGGTACCTAAAAAGCTTATGGAGTCAGCATTGTCACAGCCTTGAAACAATGATTACTATCATTCTTTGCCTGCAACAGGAGTTCCTATGGCGGGCAGAGGCCTGTCAACAAAACAAGGGGCTGTCATTCATTCCACCCCCTGCCACCCAAACCCTGACTACAGACTCATCAGATTATGCTTGGGGGCCCCATCTGGCAGGGAGATGCATTCAGGGTGAATGGAGCCCAAATCAAATGCACCTACATATCAACCAGAAAGAAATGCTAGCTGTACAGAATGCTCTGACAGCCTTCAAGGACTTTCTTCTTCCAGGACAACTACTGATGGACAACACCACAGTTATGTAGTACATAAACAAGTAGGGGGGTACCCATTCCTACTCCCTTTGTAGACTAGCCATGGCTTTGTGGAACACAGCCTTGACTTACCAAATACATCTACAAGCTTAATTCCTGCCAGGAAAGCAAAATACTCTGGCAGACGAACTAAGCCGAAATCTTATGGACCCACACAAATGGAAACTAGATCCACACATTTTCAGCATGTTGACATGAAAATGGGGGAGCCCAGACATAGATCTTTTTGCCTCTCCCCAAAACTGTCACTCTATGCCTTTCCCTCTTGGCCTCTGCTCTCCAAGGTTTTACTAAAAGTCAGACAGGAAAAAACGAAAATGATTCTGATTGCTCCAGACTGGCCTCGGCAACACTGGTACCCGCTTCTACGCAGTATGTCGCACCTTCCTCCGTGGTACCTGCCTCAGACACCTTACCTACTGTCTCAGCAGAACTATCAAATTCTGCACACTCAGCTCCAAACTCTGAATCTTGCAGCATGGCTAATCAGCTAATTTCACCAGTCACATCTCTCAGTAAACCTGTGATGGATGTCATTTTGGAGGCTAGAAGGCCTAGTACTAGAAAATCTTATGCTGATAAATGGAAAAGATTCTGTGCCTGGAACCAAGCACAAGGAATAAACACAGTAATGCCCAATATTCCTCAGATTCTGCAATATTGAATTGAGATGCTTCACAAGGGCCTATCTTTTTCTTCTATAAAAAATCCATGCCTCGGCCATTTTGGCTCATTATAACACAGAGACCTCCTCTTTTCTCATCCCCTGCTAAAGCAGTATCTCAGAGGGGCCAAAAATTTGAGACCTCCCAGGAGAGCACAAACTCCTGCTTGGGACCTCATTTTTGTGCTGGAAAACTCACCCTACCTCTTTTTGAACCAGCTGCTACTGCAGACATAAAATTTCTCTCATGGAAGACAACTTTTCTTTTAGCAGTCACTTCAGCTAGAAGGATTTCAAAACTACAGGCTCTCATGGCATTGGAGCCTTTCATTATCTTTTATCCGGACAGGGTGGCCCTTAGGACCAGTCCATCCTTTATGCCTAAGGTGGTATCCAGTGTGGCTTTTAATCAAACCATTCATCTGCCAACTTTTTTCCCAAATCCACAGAACAAGGGGTAGCGGATTCTGCATTCATTGGATGACAGACCACTAAGATTCTATTTAAACAGGACAAAATCTCTAAGAAAATCTGAAGAACTACTGGTGGCATTTGCTGCAGGAGCAGAGGGAAAGGCTATTTCAAAGCAGGCTATTTCAAAAAGGATAAGCCATTGTATTCTTTTGTGCGACATGCATCACTGTAAACCTGTCCCCAAGGGGATCAGATCCCATTCCACCAGGGCTGCATCTACTTCTGCAGCTTTTCTCAGAGGGGTTCCTACCAGAGATATTCTAGAAGCTGCTAATTGGAGCTCAGTTCATAAGTTCACCAAACATTACCATTTACCTCTCTTTTCTAAATCCAGAGCAGGCTTTGCTATTGCTGTCCTGCAGGGCCTTATAGCTGCTCCTAATGCTGTATAATTCCATCTTCCCAACCATAGCTTTGGGATTCTACCCAAATCTAATGCCTGCAACAGTGAAACACGAAGAACATAGTACAGTTGTATACACTTACCATAAATGTAGATGTTTGAGTGTATTAACTGTTGCAGTCCTGGTTACCCACCCGCCAGCCCCCTTATTTCTCTCTTATTATACCTCTTCTTTCCTTTACTATGCTCAAAAGCCTTTTTGGTGCATTTGTTTTTAGTTAGATATATATTTTTTGTGTTCCAATTTACATGCGCATATATATATTTTTTTTGCTCCCCATTTGGGGGGCACCTGACATCTGGGGCAAGAAAAACTGATTAAAATGGCGTCTGCTGCAGGTTTTATACCCCTGACGACCTGACGTCATGGAAGAAGAGACAGCAACCGACGCAGGACCCAAGACTTTGTTATTCAGGCCGACTGAGGGCAACCTGCCAGCAGATTACCCAAATGTAATGACTGCAACAGTGAATACACTCGAACATCTACATTTATGGTAAGTGTACACAACTGTACTTTTCTGAAACACCCTGAAAGTTTTCAGGTGCCTTCTCTTGTTGGGACCCCTCATTCCTCTACTCCTTTAAAGAGGTGTAGGAATTCTGAAGAAGAGGAACTAGACTCTGATGAAGAATCTCTTGTTTCTTCCTCTCAGATTCATTTTCCTATGGCTGTGGCTTCTGATGAGGATTCTCTTTCCCTCGATTCCCCTTTAGAAGAACTTTATTTTGGAGACACTGTAGTTAAAATGAAGCAACATTTCAGATGGGAACATTTTAAGATGTCTGATGTATAGCAGAAGTACTACACCCTACATCAGACAAAGACTCCCAAGCTTTCTGCTATTCCCACAGTTCTGTAATCTCTCTCAAATACTTTTGTTTGTGGTCCTCAGAATCCTGACTCTCAGGCTCCTTCCCATAAGAATCCTGATAAGTTTTATGAGGTTCCAAATTATCAGAAATTTCTGTATACAAACCCTTCTTTTGATCTTTGCAATATTTTTGTTTCTGCAGGCAAGTCTAGTAAGTTGCTTTCTTCCCCTAAGGTCTTGCCTACTGTTAAATATAGCAGAACCATGGATAGATATGACAAGGTGTATACTTCTGCTACATGGGCCTTTCAAGCTTTTAACTTGCATGCCATGATGCATGTTGCCCCTTCTGTCTAAGCTTGGGGATGTCTTGAGTGATGTGCTTGATTTTTGACAATAAGTCCTCGTGCTTTCCTTGTTTAGATCTTCTTGTCAGGTAGCCAGGCATTCTATCAAGTGCAGCTATTTTACTACAGATGCTTAGCTTAGGGTGGCTGTGTCTAGGTCGGTTATATTCATAGGTATTTTTGGCTTAGACTCCAGCCCCTTCTTGAGAATGTCAAAATCAAACTTTTGGATTCCCCGCTAGGTACTCAGTTTGTTTGATTTTGTTACAGACCTTATTAAAGTTTTACAGCTGAAGGGCAAAGTGATGACAGACTTGAAACAAGTTTTCCTTTCCCGTGTCCCTAAGTAACAGAGGAATTATCCATCCAAACAGGTCCTTTTTTGAGGAGACAATAAAGACTATCTTAAAGTAAATGTCCCACTAAGGGTAGGTTTCCATAGAAAACAGGGCAATTCTAAGGGTCAAAAACCTTCCATCTGAAGATGTTAATCTTCTTCCCATTCAACACTGATGGTTCGGTTCTGAGCCCCTCGGAACCGTGTCGGCCTAATATCAAGATTGCGTACACCAAAAACTCTCGAGCTAAGCTGCTACCCACAATGCCCTTCTCCCTGTTACCTCATATCTCGTTTGCCATGCAGCCATATAGCAGTGTTTCACCAAGCTCTCCAGCTAAGTGTTCTATTTTATCGATTGTGCATTTTTTAACTTTTTTCCCTAATCTCTCTCTTTTAACCTTATTTTATCTAACTAGCTCCACCAATTGGGTATTTCTTATACAATCGTTGGTACGCCCTCTCCTTACCCTTGTGGTATTGCTTGATACCATCGTTGGTATCTTCTTCTATTTCTTCCTTCTTGCTTTTTAGGTTCTAGTTGTGTGTGTATTTTGTGTGTATGGAAATGTCTGACAAAAAAATGGACATCTGGGATTTAGCATTGCACCTCTTGCAATGGCAAACTCCGTAACAGCGACTCGCACGACACCTGTGTTTGTCTGAGGGTTTCTCACCTCTCTTTTAAAACCTCCTTGCCAGATTTGTCTAAGTTTTAGTCAGCGGATGCTGAACGAAAGTAAAAACAAATTGATTTTGAAAGGCCTTTTAGTTTCTCCTTTCTCAGAAGCCCTTTCTGTGTCTGAGGTCTCAACCCCTCCAGTGAAGGACAAGAAACGTCCCCATTCGGATCCCTCTTCACCAGCTGGTGATAAGGGCAAGTCTCACAAACATAAGGCCCACAAATCTTCATCGGAACATAGGATTGCTTCATCGGCTCTTACTACGACTACTGCTTCTGTTCCGAGCTCTGCTCCAATTGCCACTTTGAAGTCATAAACATTACAGAATTTTCTACGTCTGTGCCACCTTTGGCACTAACCTCTACAGGACCAACCTTGCCTTCCATGTCAGCTACGGCTCCGACCTTACCTTCCACAACAGCTACTGCACCGACTTCACCTTTTACAGCACCATAAGCAGTTTTGAGCCACGCAATTCCTTTGGAAGCAATAACTTTGACTCCGAGTGCCTCCTCGGCACAGAGTCTTTTTTCTATGCCACTGATTTATTTACTACCTGTCTCCAAGTTGGAGACTACGGTGCCACTAGCTCAAACACCACAGACCCGATACTCCCTTCGTTGGATCCTTTCCTAGGTCAGATGTAGAGCCCTTTCCTGGACCGACCGGACTTCCCTTCAGGAGTGTCCACGAGGTCCACCAGGAGTCTTTCCAAATTCAAAGTGGTGCTCCTGTTGGATCAGCTGGTTGACAGTCAGAGGGATAACAAATGATGTTATGTGGTCCAATCTCGCCCACATTCTTACTCACTGGTACGGAGCCAAACATCGGCTCCGACTCGGCCAACTTATTTTTCTAGCACAAAGTCTCTAATTGGCTGTGCTAACCTGGTATCCCATGTTGCACTGCTCCTTAACCCCAGATCTCGTTTGCCGCTAGTGTAGCTAGGACGTGGTCTCGCTTGGCTGTGGCTAAGTAGCTTTAAAACTTAGAAAATTAACAAATGGAGACAAGTGACGAAAGACCAAACCTAAGCACAAAAAGAGACACTCATGGAGGAAATAAGGCTCTTGAGAACTTGATCACCAACGTTTAATCCAAAAAGTCAGAAGCACAGCAACACCAGGAACAGCAGTTCAACAGTTCAAAAGCACATTAACGCTGATAGTCCTCACTGCGTTTTCGTTTCCACTACTTCCTCAGATATGGCAGAATAAACTTAGTGGATTCATTCCAGCTTTAAATACTATAGCTGTTAACAATCAAATAGCTAATGAATTAATTACTCAGTTCATAATTACATAATTAAAAAACACTCCTGGGTAATTTATAATCAAGCCTAAAACATTTTATAACACATAATTTCAACATTTAAATAATAACTTGCAATACTTCATACATACTTATAAAAATATATATTTATAAATATTTCTTCTTAAAAATCTTTATAACACATTTTTAATTAAGTTAAAAACAACTAAATCCATAATGTATATATTACATAAGCAAAGCGCCATCTACTGATAAAAAGGAGAAAATACTCTTTCAAACCTAACCTCTTTTTCATTTTTTTATTTTTTATTTTTTATTGTATGAAAATCTTCAGTATTGTATGGAGCTAACTTTTGAAAATTCATTTAGTAGATAAGCAGCATTTTAACTAGATTACAAGACAAATAAAATTTCATACATATTAAGACATCACTGTCTGTTAATCAGAGCTTAGCTGCTCTCATTTTCAGTACTGGGGCAATAGATATAGTATCATTTAATCCAGGTGGTCTATTAGCCTCTAAAAACAATTGCCATAAAAGTTCCTTATATTCAATAGAGGTTTCCCATGGCCCACCGCTAATGTCTTTATTTACTACTTCACAAAAAAAGTGAAAGAGGCTTGCTTGCAGTTCACTTTGTCTATAGAGAGCATTATTAATGCACATAGTTTTGATGTCATAGTAATGCTCATATATTCTGTTCCTTAGTTTTCTCTCTGATTTACCTATGTAAAATGCTTCACATATTTTACAAGAAGCTAAGTAAATAATTCCATTTGTTTGACAACTAGCATATTGCTTACTTTGGATCAAGATGTCCCTGCTTTTAATATATATGGAATCCTTGGGAAGTACAAAGCCACACTGGTTACATCTTCTGCATTTAAATGTCCCTACTCTACACTCTTTCAAATTAATTTTCTGATCTTTCTTTTCGAAATAATTTTTAAGGCTCTTGCCTTTTCTAAAAGTACACTTCAGCGGAGAAGAAAAAAGGGGTTCCAAATCAGATAATTCCCCAAATTTTGACCATTCACTTTCTATCATTTTTCTAATTTTCAAAGCTTCACCGCTAAAGTCTAGGACCAAATTACTTTTACCATCATATTTCACCTTGCTCACTTCCTGAGCATTCCACTCCATAGCACCTAAAATGGGCTTAAATTTGCTGTACCTTCCTACTCTAACCTCCTCTTCAACTTCATCAATTAATTTATTGGGGTAGCCTCTTGCCAAGAACATTCCCCTTAAGTTCTCACATTCTTTATAAAAGTCGGGGTCCCTTGACGTCATTCGGCTACCCCTAACAAATTGTCCTTTAATAATGCCCTTCTTTTGGTGATGGGGGTGTGCACTTTCATAGGCTAAGAATGAATTAGAATAACTCTCTTTTCTATATACTTTAGAGAAAAAGTTGTCATCTCCTTTACCTATAAAAATATCCAGATATTTTAAATTCTCATTATTCTTTACATAGGTAAATTTCAAAAAAATAGTTGACTGGGAAATGTGCTCAAAAAAGGTTGAAAAATCATCTTCAGTCCCCACCCATAAAAAACACATATCGTCCAGGAAGCGCTTATATAACTTCCAGCACATAGTAAATGGGGAATTCAGAATAAATTTTTTCTCCCATACTGAGAGGATGATATTCGTATAAATAGGGGCACATCTTGCCCCCATTGCTACTCCCTTTGTTTGCTTGAAGAATCCCCCTTCATAGTGCAAGTAACTATTACATAAAACTAACTCCATCAGGGTCAAAATCAAGTAAAAATCATTATTACTGAATTTCCCATAACTAATCAGAGCCTCCTCAAACCACTGTATACCTTCCTCATGTGGTATAGAGGAAAAGAGGTCCACAATATCAATAGTTATAAAAATAATCTTTCTATCAAAAATTTCTTTCTTAAGGTTCTTCAGTAAATCCCCAAGAGTCTTTAACAATAGCTGGCCCTTCATTTAATAATACTTTAAGTTTTTCATCAAGCCATTTTGCTAATGGTGCAGTGACCGAACCTTCTGATGCCACAATTGGTCTCATTGGGAGATTGTCCACATTTTTATGAACCTTTGGCACCCCAAATATTGTAGGGACTCTCGGCTTATCCAGCTTTAAATATTTAAAAACATTTACATCTATTGACCCTTCCAAAACTAAATCATTCAAGGCCAATGAAACCTTTTTATTTCCTATATTAATTTCATTTAGTGATACTCTCTCATATCTATCACCATTCTCCAGAACTTCCAACATTTTTGATTCATAAAACACCTGGTCCATTAGGACCGTACCTCCTCCCTTATCCGGTTTTATAACCCTAATATCTGGATCATTTGTTAGGGTATATAATAACTCACTTTCATCCCTGGATAACTTAGGGACAGTCCAGTTCTTGGAAAGTTCATTCCTAATTTTCTTTTCCATCGTTACCTCAAAATTTTTCAATTGAGGGTTTAATGGGGGGTTATATGTACTTTTACGTTTGAGTGTTTCATTACTGGACCCCCCTAATTTCTGTCCTTGAAAAATAAGGTCTAAATTTTTCTTCCTTAAAAACAATTTTAAGTCTATAATGACCTTCCCAAGGTCTGCTTTCCTGTTTGGAACAAATTTCAACCCCTTGGTAAACAAACTAAAGAAAGTTTCAGTAATTTCTAACCCACTATAGTTATAAATACTATAGCCATTATATTTCCATACATAACCTTCTTTGCTGATGGTTTCAAAATCCTTGGGTATTACCATTCTTGTTGGTTCCTGTTCCTGGTCCTGTAATATGGCACTCACCCCCCCCCCCCCACACTGATAGTTTTTTGGGGGTTTTTTTGAAAATTTTTTGGGTGATTATTCCTTATCCTTTCTGATCTTCTTAAGGGAGGGTCTTCCTCATAATAATCCTCTTTACCTCCATTCTCGGACTACTATCCTCATCCTGGGGGCTTCTTTCATACCTCTGGAAGTTAGTAATTCTGGGGTTAGGATAATGGGACTTTTGCTTATATTCCTTAGTGTCCCTATCTAGTTTCCTGCATTTTCTTTCGAAAATATTATGAATGCTTCTCTCAATATTTTGCAGTATATCATAATATATCCTTTTATTTTCTTCAATAGTGAACAACAAATCATTTGTAATTAAGACATTGATTTCATCTATCTTTCTATTCAAGCCTTCCATTTCCCTATCATTTTCCTTAATAATAGCCTTTAAAATGCTGAGTCCACAATTATCAAAAATATCCAACAATTCAAGGTGAAAATCACTTCCCACTTTCACCTTATTGGGATATTTACATACTCTTAGCCCCTTTGGGACTATTTTCAAATTCAAACATTCATTTAAGTAAACATTCTCTAGCTCCAAATTCTTAAATTTAAATAATAGCTCATCAAGTAACTTTATATTATGTTCATACGTAGAGCTGACTTCATTTAATTTCGGTTTAGGCGCTTTATTACCACTAAAACTATATTTGTAATTTAAAACAGTTAAAAAGTCCGTTTGCTGCTTAGATTGGTAACATTACCTCCAGAACGGTCGCTATATACTGCTTCTTTATAGCTTTTAGAACCAGTCTTAATAATCCTTGGTATCGCTCCCTGTCGTTCATCATCCCTCTCACTCATCTGTGGAATCGATTCGTTATCGTTTTCAGAACGTAAAATAGAGGGTAAGTCCAACACGCTGTCATTTTGGCCATTTTTTTTAATTATGAACTGAGTAATTAATTCATTAGCTATTTTATTAATAGCTATAGTATTTAAAGCTGGAATGAATCCACTAAGTTTATTCTGCCATATCTGAGGAAGTAGTGGAAACGAAAACGCAGTGTGGACTATCAGCGTTAATGTGCTTTTGAACTGCTGTTCCTGGTGTTGCTGTGCTTCTGACTTTTTGGATTAAATGTTGGTGATCAAGTTCTCAAGAGCCTTATTTCCTCCACGAGTGTCTCTTTTTGTGCTTAGCTTTAAAACTTCTTTTTTCTCACTGATATTTGTGGTTTTTCCTCACAAAAGCTATTTTAATAGCTATTTGCTCTTGTTGTTTAGCGTGTCTTGTGGTGTGAGTGAGTTTTGTTGGTATCCCTCTGTTCCAACGGGCTAGGCCCGTTTAAATTAGAGGACCTAGTCCTCCCTCTGTTGTATAGTTTTGTCCTAATTTTTCTATGTTAAAAAAAAAAAGGCGTTTTTTTCCTCGTGTGTGTGGGTTAGTCATCTCAAGAATCGTTTGTTAGAGATTCTTGTCAGTAATTGTTAGCGGTAGTTCCCGCCTTAACAGTTGTTGGACTAGGGTCCTGTTGCTTGTTTGTGTTGTGTGCAGTGGTCATTAATATGTCAAAGGAGCAAAAGGAACATAAACCCTCTGGGTTTAAGAAATGTTCTAAATGCAGCTACAAGATGTCCATAACAGATGGACATTCCGTTTGTGTATACTGCCTGGGGGCTATACATTTACAAGAGTCCTGTAGCTTTTGTCACGCCTTCAGTCCAAGGGTGCTACAGAAAAGAAAAAAATAAACTTATACTGAAGGGTCTTCTAAAGCCTTCCTTTGAGGAGTCCTTGGACTCTTCCTCTGGTTCACAAACTAAAGCCAAGACTTCTAAGGCTAAGAAGAGATCTCCGGCTCCATCTGTTTCATCTGAGCCACAGGAGAAGACTACCAAATTGGATTCTACCTCCTTGGCTCCAGTGTCCTCGGGGCCGCAGGAGGTAGCTGTGGTTCTTGAATCAGCCTCTGCTCCAATTCTGTTAGAGCCTATTTGGAGCCGGTCTCCTAGTGTAGACATGGATCTCTAGATAGGAAATCACAGTCACCTTCTCTCTCCTCCAAATCCTCCAGACTCTCTAATTTGGATGTGGATAGGGTGGTCCAGAGGCTCCTGCAGTCGCCTGTGTTGGCAAAATTATTTTCAGCTCCGACCCAGTCTGCTCCGGAGCCAGTCCTGATGAGTGCACCGATGGTTCCTCCTCCGAGCACCTCCTTGTCGCCGGAGTGTTCTGCTCCGGGTGATGTTCTGCCGGCTCCGATATGTCTTAAGGCTTTATCGGTGCTGACGTCTGCTCCAACCATGTTGGCTTCGTCCTCTGGTTTCGGAACTCTGGTTTCCTCTGTCGGGCCCGAGGGGGATACTTCGGGACTTATGTCGGTTGCGAGCCTCCCTCTCGGTGCTTCGGCTCCGGTCGTGGCCTCGGAGGTTGGTCGGTCCTCTGATTTGGGGGGACCTGCCTTTGAGGCCATGAGGAGCGCACTGCCAGATCTTCAGTGACATCACCCGGATTGGTCTTTCCATCCCCTTCCACACCAGCGAGAGCCTCTGATGTCTCCCTATCTGTTAACGGCGGAGCCCCAATGTCTGGGGATACCCCCATGAGCGGTCCCCAACTTTCTGATGGCCCCTCGAAGTCAGTGCCTGAGGAGCCCCCAAGAAAAAAGTTGTGCAAGAGGAAGCACATAGACTTCCAGGACGAGTCTCTCGCATCTGATACCGACCTCGAACAGTCAGAGGGGTCCCCCAAGTCGTCCTCCGATGACATCCCCTTCTCCGACAGCCTGGAGATTTTGAGGCAGAGAGGCAGCTGGTCGTCCAAAATCCCCTCTGAGGAGGAGTCTGTATTCCTCAAGGCCTTTGGGGCTCAACCCTCCGCCTCCTGGGTGTCTCCACCCTTCGATGAGCTCCTAGATTTGATCTGTCAAAGGGTGTGCAAGTCTCCTGACTCGGTGGAACCTGTACCCAGACGCCTTAATAAATTTCTTTCAGCTCCCCCTGGGAAAGTGTTCCTGTCCAAAGGGGTTTCTGTGGATGCCATGGTGGTGGCGGTGGCCACTTAGCAGGAAGTAGCAGAGTCTTCTTCCTCCGTCCATCCTCCTAACAAGGAGTCCAGGAGTATGGATCGGTACGGGAAGCGTACCCTCTCTTCAGCGACCTTCACCCTTCAGTCTCTGAATTATCTTTGTCATTTTACTCTGCTCCAGAGAGATCTCCTTAAGAGTTAGGAGATACTCTAACGGGTAACGTACCTGAGGCGTTAACGCAGATGGTTAACGCCCAGCTGTCTACTCTTGGCTTGAGTGTCAACTCGTCCATGAGGCTCATATCTTATGCAGCCGAAGGGGCGAGCAGGGCAGCTAGCTCATGTGTAGCCCTCTGGAGGCAAGCCTGGATGCGCCTGTGTCATTTTGCGGAGGCCTTCAAGTCTTCCTTCACTGACTCCCCCTTTGATGGGTCCTCACTCTTTGGGACCAAAGTGAAAGACACCCTCACCAGATGTGAGCAAGAGGGGAAGACCCTGTCTGCCGTAGGGGTCCATTTTTCCCTTCCATCTAGGCCTTACCCCAAGGCTCAGAGGGGAGGAACAATGTGGTTCAAAAAGTCACAGAAGTCTTTCCTTGCCGCATAAGGTGAGTCCCCCTCCAGAGGCAGAGGAAGGGGAGGCTATTCAGGGAGACGCCGCCCTAGGGGCAGAGGAGGCCCTCGCAAATTGGGAGACCGTGATTCCTTTCAAGGGCCTTCTTATCGTCCCTGATGTATTGCCCGACTGTGCTATTCCGGATCCAGTCGGGGGCCGCATTTCGTTGTACCCGGAAGCCTGGGCAAGTATCACTCAGGATCGATGGATGCTTCGAATAGTTACCGGAGGTTATTCCATCCCCTTGTTATCAGACCCCCCGCCAGCCAAGAGAATCCCAGACATTCCACCCAGTCAAAGGGATCACGCAACACTAGGAATTTCAAAGTTGCTGTAAAAAGGAGTCATCCAACCTGTCCCCTCAGACCAGATCGGATTAGGGACTTACTCAAGACTCTTTTTGGTGCCGAAAAAAACCGGGGACTTGAGACCCATCTTGGATCTCAGCCGACTGAATCGTTACGTTCTAAAGTCCAAGTTCCGAATGGTCACCCTTCATTCTATTTTTCCGTTACTGGGAAAAGAAGTATGGATGTGCTCCATCGACCTCGAGGATGCTTACTACCATATCAAAATGGACAGGGCATCCAGGAGTCACTTATGCTTCCGGCTGGGAGCCAGTCATTTCCAGTTTCGTGCCCTGCCCTTTGGTCTCACCACAGCCCCCAGGGTGTTCACCAAGTGTTTGGCAGTGGTGACAGCTCACCTGAGACGTCAAGGATTCCAAGTGTTTCCATACCTGGATGACTGGCGCCTCACCGTCACCACCAGGCATCTTCGCATTCAGGCCAGGGAAACTACCATTGCCCTTTGTCATCAACTAGGAATTACCTTGAACTGGGGAAAGTCTGCCTTGCTGCCCTCACAGCGTGTCACATTTATAGACGCAGAGCTAGACACTGTTCATATGCGGGCATTCCTACCCCAAGAAAGGATAGAGGTGTTGCAGGGTCAGGTTCGCGTGTTGTTACCCCCTCAAGAAGGTTCAGGCCAGATGGGTTCTGCAGCTCCTGGGATCCATGGCAGCCCCCATTATGTTGGTGCCTCTAGCCAGATTACACATGAGGCTTCTGCAGTGGCTCCTCTCTGCCCAATGGTCCTTTCAGAAACTTTCCCTATCCCATATGATCCTACTCACCGATCGGTGCAAACAGGACCTCTGTTGGTGGCTACACTCCGCCAACTTGAACAAAGGGAATCCATTTATTCCTATGCCACCAGTTGCCACGGTGACCACGGACTTCTCCCAGATGGGGTGGGTGGGCATTATCTTGGCAGGATCGTCCAAGGCATGTGGCAAGATCACGAGGTACATCTGCACATCAGTGTTCTAGAGATAAGAGCGGTGTTACTGGCGTTGCAAGCACTGCACAGCTCTCTCCCCCTAGGAACGATTGCAGTTCACTCAGACAGCATGTCCATGTTGTGGTACCTGAACAAGCAAGGAGGAACCAGATCTTACCCCCTATGCAGAGAGGCCATGCAAGTGTGGCAGTGGGCAGTGTCTTCCCGACGGTTCCTAGTGGCAACGCACATTCCGGGGAAGGCCAATGTGATAGCAGACAGGCTAAACAGATCTATTCTGATGCCTTACGAGTGGTCCCTGAACAGCTGAGTTGCGGAACAGATTTTCAACAGGTGGGGTCAGACTTGCTGCGATTTTTTTGCCAATCACCACAATGCCAAGTGCAGCAACTACTTCACTCTGATCCTCCCACAAGGGGAGTCACCCAGGACGCTCTAGTCCACAAGTGGCCTCCTGGTCTGCTCTATGCTTTCCCTCTGCTACCAAGAGTGATTCAGAAAGCCATTTCCTCGGGAAGCAAGATGATTCTAATTGCCCCACACTGGCCTCACCAAGTCTGGTTCTCCTTTCTTCATCAGTATGCAGTGAACAGTCCTTGGACTCTGGACCCAGCACCAGACCTACTGAGACACATGTCGGGACAGTCCCATCCCTCCCTGCGGACCCTCAGGTTGACAGCCTGGCTACTCCACTTCCATCTTTAGTCAGACTTCATCGTTTTTCACCTGAGGTAGTACACATTTTATCTTCTTCTCATAAATCTTCTACCAGGAAGATTTATTCCAGCAAGTGGAAAATATTTTCAATTTGGGCTCAGGGCCAGGGACTGGATCCTTTCACAGCCCCCCATCCCTGCTGTCTTAGATTTTTTTATCCATACTTTTTCAGAACCTGCGACCATTAAGATCCAGCTGGCCGCTATTTCTAATTTTCATACCTCTTACGAACCTTCTCTCATGGCTCATAAACTATGTAAGGCCTTTTTGAGGGGCACCTTATTACTATGGCCTCCTGTGTCAGAACGCATCATGCCATGGGATTTAAATTTTGTCTTACAAGCCCTGACTTCATCACCTTTCGAGCCAGCTGCCACCTGTGAATTAAAATTTCTGTCTTGGAAGACTGCATTCTTAATAGCCATCACATCAGCCAGACGGGTTTCGGAGATTCAAGCGTTGTCCATCAAATCCCCGTATTTAATCTTTCATAAGAACAGGGTTTCCTTGAGACCTAATCCGTCCTTTCTTCCGAAAGTAATCCCTGCCGTTAATCTCAATCAGTCTATTGAGCTGCCAGTTTTCTTCCCTCAATTTTCCAACAAGGCAGAGTTTAAATTTCATCAGTTGGACGTACACAAGACAGCTTCGATTTACTTACACAGGACAAAGCAACTTCGTAAGTCTGACCAACTGTTTGCGTCCTTTTCAGAAAATAGAACAGGTTCCCCTATTTCTAAGATTACAATTTCCAGATGGATTCCTGATTGCATCTCCTATGTCTGTTCGTCAGCAGGCAGAAATTTACCGTTCCCCGTCAAAGCTCACTCCACCAGGGCTGTTTCCGCTTCAGTAGCTTATCATTCCAGGCTATCTTTGGAAGAAATTTGTGCTGCAGCCACGTGGGCTTCTCCCCACACCTTTATTACTCATTACAAATTAGACATGGCTTCTAGGGGCCGGGCTCGGGCTTCCTTTGGTTCCACTGTTCTCAGGAGCATCTTCCATTGAGCCTCCCAGGATAGAGGTGTTGGGGATGCTGTCCCGTGAGTAAGAATGTAGGCGAAATTGGACCACATAACATCTAGAAGTTATGTACTCACCATAACGTTCGATGTATGTGGTTCATCTCGCCTCACATTCTTGCATTCCCTCCCACCTGTCCCCCCTCCTGGAGGATTTGGAGGTGACATTGGTCTTCAGTACCCTTCGGTATTGGTTGTTTTTTCTTTGCTACCCTGGATAGTGTTCTACCATACTGAACTGTGGTTGTGCATGAGGTGTGACTATGGATTGCTGTAAACTATATCTGGGGCTATGGAGCAGTGCAACATGGGATACCAGGTTAGCCCAGCCAATTAGAGACTTCGTGCTCGAAAAATAAGTTGGCAGAGTCAGAGCCGATGTTCGGCTCCGAACCCGTGAGTAAGAATGTGAGGCGAGATGGACCACATACATCGAACGTTATGGTGAGTACATAACTTCTAGTTCCTAAGACTCACCCCTCGTTTGGGGTTTAGGTCTTATCGCTCCCAGGACTCCCACATATACTCCTTTGGATCAGTCAGTTCAGAAGCCCATTGCTCAGACGTCTTTTGTGGAAACCCGTTCCTTTGTGCCGTCAGTGACTCTCAGTGAGGCTTCGAGGTCACCCCTTTGGGTTTTGGTTCCATCGTAACAGTCTCTTCCTCGGACTCATGGTTGGGGGGGGTAGATTCCTTGGTCCTGAGCACGGTTCCGAGTGTTTTATCATTTCCGTCCTCTGATCCGGGGATAACGTCTGCCCCGATCTTGCTTGAGGCTCCATCCCCAGGAGAGCGGGTCTGACGAAGTGGGGTGTGACCCCGGTTCCGAGATTGTCCTACTCTGTTCTGGGCTCCCATTCCTCTTCAGGCAGGCCTGCTATCTTGGTGATGGAGAGGGTGCTTGCTTCAGAAAGCGCTGCTGTGACATTGGAACTTCACCCTGCTCCCTCTGAGCTACAGCTACCACGGGCCACCTCCCCAGGACACTGAGAGCAGAAGCCTCAGGAAATCCCAGTTTAGGGTACCCATCCTTCAGAGACTTCCTCAGGTATCCCCACTGAGGAACCTCCTCAGAAGAAGGCGTACAAGAGGAAACACATTGATGCTCCTGAAGAGTCTTTGACAGAGGATACAGACTACGTTGATGGGGAGGGGTCCCCACGGTCAACCTCTGACTATGTCTCCTTCGGAGACATCCTGGAAATATTGAAACAGAGGGGTGGCTGGAAGCCCTCTAACCCTTCCTTGGATGAGTCCATCTATTGCAAGCTTTTCGCTCTCTGCCTTCTACCTCTTGGGTGACCCCACCTGCCGAGTTAGTCCAGTTCGTCGTGCAGTGTGCATGGCAGAACCATGACTCTATTGAGGCCATTCCCTGGAGACCAGATAAGATTTTTTTTCCCCACCGGAGGAGCACCCCCACTGGTCCAAAGGTTTGCCAGTTGACGCTATGGTGGTGGCAGCGGCCACTAAAAAAGATCTAGCGGAAGAATGTCCTACTGTTCACTCACCCAACAGAGAGTCCCGGGCTGTGGACAGACTGGGGAAGTGGGTTTTTGCTTGAGCGACCTTTGCTGTCATGTCCCTGAACTACTTGGTACATTTCACAAGACTCCAAAGAGATCTGATTACCGAACCTTCTGGAACCCTTGCTGGTCAAGTTTCTGATTGGGCACGAGACAAGGTTGCCTCTCAAGTTGCCCCTCTTGAATATATCTCCAATTCATCCATGAGGTTGCTCTCCCTCGCAACTGAAGGGGCGGCTTGAGCTGCGGGTGCAGGCATAGTCACGAGGCGTCATGCCTGGATGTGCATCTGTGACCGTGCGGACTCCTTCATATCCTTCTTTTTGAATGCCTCTATTGAACTATCTTCCTTATTTGGTTCCAAAGTAAGGGACACACTAGCCAGGTGCGAGCAGGATTGAATGACCTTGTCTGCCGTTGGCCTGCGTTTTTCCAAGCCCCAGCGTTATTTTTCCAGGAACCAGAGGAGTGGGAAAATATGGCACAAGAAATCTCAAGGTCCTTTCTGTAACGCACATGGCGAAGATTCCCCTAGAGGCAGAGGGGGTTGCAATGATGGAAGATGCCCCTTTAGGGGAAGAGGGGGGTCCCTGAAACCAAGACTTCAGGGATTCTTTCTCTAGGCAGTCTTATCAACGCTCCTGAAGCGTTGCCTGATTGCTTTCCTCTGGAAGCAGGCGGGGCTCATTTTTCTCTGCACCAAACTGCCTGATGCTGTATTACAAAAGACCGATGGGTGCAGAGAATAATCTCCAGAGGCTACCACATCCCTCTAACCTCCCGTCCAAAACCTACAAAGAGCCGTCTCGATGTTCCACCCAATTAAAGGGAAGAAGCGGCTTCAGAGATAAGAAAGCTGTGTCAAAAGAGCTTGGGAGGGTGGCCTAATGGTCAAGGCGTCTGCCTTATACACAAGAGGTGCAGGGTTTGAGTCTCACAAGGGATAATTGGCTAGGCTTAAAATAGCTCACAAGGGCAGTTAGCCTAGTACTAATCTATGAATCATACTGCTAGGCATTTATTTATTCTATGAATCTATGAATCCAACCAGTCCCTCCAAACCAATGGGGATCCGGTTTTTACTCAAGATTCTTTTTGGTGCCAAAAAAGACCGGGGACTGGAGACGCATTCTGGATCTCAGCCATTTAAACAAATCAGTGGTTCAAACCAAATTCCGCATGGTCACTATTCAACTCAATTGGATATGTTCGATAGACTTCTGGGATGTATAAACTCTCCAGGAGTCTCCTTTGCTTCCGGCTAGGAGCCAATCATTACCAGTTCTGAGCCCTGCCAGTCTGTCTCTCGATGGCCCCCAGAGTGTTCACGAAATGTCAAGCAGTGGTGACAGCTCATCTGAGACTTCAAGTATTCCAGATGTTTCCATATTTAGATGATTTTCTCCCTTCCGCCCCTACCAAGCACCTTCTGACCATAGCCTTCCGTTACACTCACTCACTAGCAGAGTCCCTAGGCATCACTGTACATTGGGAGAAATCCAGTGTGCAACCTACACAACAGCGGGAATTTTTTAGGGGCAGTTTTCAATACTCGAACATGCCTGGTATCTCTACCGGCTCACAGGCTTCAGATGTTAAGATTGCAAGTACGAGTGATAGTCAGCAAGAGAAGTTGTCCAGGCTCTGGGGTCCATGGCTGCAGCCATTCCGATAGTTCCTCTGGGAAGATTACACATGAGACTGTTACAGTAGCTCCTATTGTCCCAATGGTTGGCATATCTTCATGCCCTAAACTCACAGATCCTCATTACCATCTCTTGCAAGCAAGATCTCCTCTGGTGGATGAGGCCAGATGCAGAACTTTGGTGTCACCCCTTTCAGACTCCTCAACCCAGTACCATGGCGACCACAGACGTTTCCCTGATAAGGTGTGTGGGGGGGCATTTTCAGGGAAAGACAGTCCAAGGCACGTGGTCGAACTTAGAGACTAACCTGCATATCAGTGTTCTGGAGTTGAGCAGTGCTGTTAGCGTTGCACACATTACATCCACTCCTTCCATCGGGAACGATTGCGATTCAGTCAGACAGTATGTCAGTAGTGTGGTACATAAACAAGCAAAGAGGAACCAAATCCTACCCCCTGTGTCGAGAGCTCATGAGAATTTGGTACTGGGTGATAGCTTCCAACCGTTTTCTTATAGCAACGCATATCCCGGGGAGTTGCAACGTGATTGCAGACAGGCTGAGCAGATGCATCCTCCTTCCACACGAGTGGTCTGTCAATCCAAAGGTGACAGCAGAAATTTTCAGCTGATGGGGGCAGCCTTGCTGCGGTCTCTTTGCCCTCTCTTCAAATAACAAATGCAGCAGCTTTTTTGCCCTCTTTCCCCCAGAAAAGGAGGCACCCAGAGACACTATGACTCACGATTGGCCCACGGGTCTCCTCTCTGCTTATCCTCCAATTCCCCTGATACCCCTATTTTTAAAGAAAACAATTCTGTTGAGATGCAAGGTGATCCTCATTGCCCCATTCTGGCCTCGTCAAGTGTGGTTCCCCTTCCTCCAGCCTTACCTGTTACAACCTCCATGGATCCTGGACACTCGTCCAGACTTAATTTCTCACCCCCAAGGATTGACTCTCCCAAATCTATCCACTCTCTTTACCCCCTTTCGAGCCTGCTGCAAAATGTGACCTCAAATTCCTATCATGGAGATCTCTATTTTTGGTAGCTGTCACATCAGCTAGACGGATATCAGAATTACAAGCCTTATGCTTCAAGAGGCTGTACTTAATTTTTCATAAAGACAGAGTTATCGCTATGTACTAATCCATCTTTTCTCCCCAAAGTGATTTCTCTGTGAACCAATCCATTGAACTCCCAGTGCTTTTCCCAAACTTCTCCAATAAAGGAGAATATTGTCTACGCTCATTTGGACGTACATAGGCAACTACGTTTTTTCTTAGACAGGACTAAATCTTTCCACAAGTCAGATCAACTTTTCATTTCCTTCTCTGGTCCAAAAATGGGATATACTGTATCAAAAGTCACTTTATCAAAGTGGCTCAGAAATTGTATTGCTTTTTCATATTCACGTACAAATGACCCTAAACCTCACACTATCAAATCACATTCAACTAGAGCTGTAGCAACTTCTGTTGCTTTTCACTCCAGAGCCTCTATGGATGACATTTCCGCAGCAGCCATTTAGACTACTTCATCAAACATTACAAGGTGGATATGGTCTCCAGAGGAAGAGCAGCCTTTGGCTCAATGGTGCTCAGGAATGTTCTTCCATAAGGGCCCACCCAGATTTCTTGGGATTCTGTCCCATCAGTGATGAATGAACGTTATGGTAAGACACAACTTTTTTCCTGACAAACTCGCCTCCCTGTGATTATCTTCCTTCCCTTCCCCTTGACCAAATTCCTCTTTCTCAAAGAATCTGTCATGTCTAGTTTGGCAGCACATCACCACAAAGAAGTGGGTTATTTCTATTTTTAAAAAGGGATATGGGTGTCATGGAAGTCTCTTCCCACTTTTGCAGGCTTTCCTCAACGTCCTCCAAACCAGTTATCTTTGTTTCCTCCTGTCCTTCAAGATGTTTTAGATAAAGGGTGCTATTCAGCCATTTCCTTCCTCCCAAGTAGTCAGGGTTTCTATTCTCAAATGTTTCTGGTTCCCCGGAAAAGGGTTCCTGGAAGACCTATCCTAGACCTTTCTTTTTTCAACACCTTCCTGCTGGCTCCCTGTTTCAAGATGTTGACATTTCAGGCCTTGTTTTCCATGTTATTTCCTCAAGCCTTCTAGTCTCCCTGGATTTTAAGTATGCCTATCTTCCCATTCCTATGCATCCTCTTTTCAGGAAGTGTTTGAGATTCTGTGCGACTTCATCTTATTTTCAAACCTTTTTTGATTCAGGCTCTTTCTCCATTTTTTTAAAAGGACTTTGAGTTCACTATGCAGCTCCTTTGCAGTTTTGGGTTCACTCTAAACCTAAAGATATCTGTGTGGACACCCTCTTAAAATCCGATTTTCTTGGCCTACAGAATTCACACTTTCTATGACTCTCTTCCTTTCTGTAGTGAACTGATTTCAGAGCCTTCTACCATTGCTGATGACCTTAGCAAGAGAGATTTTGAGAGTCTTGGGGTTTGTAGCATCTACTAATGTTCATCATATTGATCACTGCTGCAGTTGCCTTAGCTATATTGGTTATACCCTGCCAAAGATGTAACAGCTGCCCTGCTTCCAAAACTTGAGGTTACCTTCCACACAGCCAAACGTCAGCTCGAGTTGTGCTGACTTGGGTACCCATCCCTTCAGAGCTTTCATGCAGTTGCAGAGAGCACTCCACTGTGGGCTTTCAAGGATCGACAGCTTCTGGTGTTCATTGCTGGGCAGGCAAGTTCCCTTGGAGAAAAAACTTCCACATTAAAAAAAATATTTAGTGTACTTTCCTGTTTAGGAAAGTTATTTTTAAGCTAAGAATTTGTTTTAATGGATTGTCATGAGGTTTAACTGTACTTTTAAACAGGGGTGCTCTGTTTTCCTGTCCGTTTAGAAGTTGTTTAAAGTAATAGAAAAACACCTTTTCTGTGTATAAAAATGTTTGTTTTACTTTTTGGGTAGAATGTTTTAATGTGATTTATAATGTGTTTTTTTGTGAAAAAAGTGACTTATGAAAACTTTGTTTTTGCTGCTTGTTTTCCCTGGGAAAGCAGCACCATGTTTTGGTTTGACCATGGAACAAACTGCTGGTCCCACAGTTGGTCCTCCTGATAGCCAAAAAAAGAAAAGCTAAGCAAGCAGCCTGTGCCACCACAGCAGGCTAGCAGTTTTCCTCCGCTATAGGTGGGTGACCCTGCTGTGGCCATAGCTTGTTTCTCAGACCACTCCTGTTTTACTGTGGATCCTTCTCTTGTAGCAACTGCAGCCACTATGGAATGAGAGGTTAGCCGTGTTCTCTGGGGTCCCCTCAGTGAGCAAGAGAAAGAGAGCGCCACTCTTGTCAGTCTTGATGGAGGGAACGGGGAAGACTTCCTTGGTTGATCAGAATAGTGTGCCCATCTATAGGGGAATTGCTGTTGCCATTATTAACACTTGTAGCTCCATTTTTCCTGTCAGGGAGAAACAAAAGTAAACCTGTATCTACTGTGATGTCCTTCTATTCCAGTGTTGCAATATTCTACATGTGGATTTACCCTTTTTCCTTCCAGTTCGTCCGATCAGGATTCCAAAGAACTGCCTAAGAAAAGGACCAAGACCTTGCGGCCTAGCTTTTCTGCTGCGCCTCTACTGCATGTGGCCAGCATCAGCCTGGCTGAGGACTGTGCTTCCACCAGTCAGGATAAAGTGGGTATCAAGGAGGAGGCCACACAATCCCGAGCGGACGGCACATCCATAGAGGTTTTACTGGCGTCTGCCTTAGACTCCGGGGGGAACAAGCGCACTCTGTGGGCCCGTCAGATTCCACTGATGACATCCCTATGTCTAACTCGAGGCCTTCTCCTAATCAGATGCCAGCTAGGCCTCTAAAGAAAAAACAAAATACAAAACATCTCTGTCCTCCAACTGAAAGCATGCCCGATTGGCAAGCCTTCAGCCAAAGCCTATTTAATGCCTTTATGGCCCTATGTCCTACTACTACAGGAAGCCATAGCATTGCTCCTCCCCTTCTAAGCCCTAGACTTCAAGCTTTAGTGACTGAAAGGCAGGTAGAAGAAGTGGAAGAGGAACTCTGTGACTCCTCAGAAGATTCCCTCTCCTTCTCCTCAAAGATCTCCTCCCCCTGAGATATGGATCACTAGAGGAAGGCTCCATTGAGCCTGAGTCCCCAGTGGAGGATCTAACATTTGGGAAACTATCACCAAAATGAAAGACCACTTTAAGTGGGAATCCTCAGACATGACTGAAGTGCAGAAGAGGTTTTATGACATCATACAGATGGACTCCCCCAGTCCTTCAGCTATCCCTCCTATTCTGCCGACCTTCCTGGATGCCTTTTCCTCTGCATCCATCAACCCTGACTCACAACTTCCAGCCCTACACAGGGCGGACAGACTGTACAAGGTCCCTGAAACAGAGACATTTCTGTTCAAGTGCCCTCCGGCGGACCCAGCCACTATCTCCATTTCCACTGATAGGGCTTCCAAACTACCCCTAACTATGACCATTCTTCCAGCTGACAAGGACAGCAAGACAACGGAGCAGCTGGGGAAGAAAATATACACTTCTGCCCCCCCCCCCCTCCCGTCATTCAGGATCACTAACTAACTACCAGACTCACATGACCAAGTACTCCTTAGCCCTGCTGGACAAAGCCATTAAGGAATTGGCTGATATCCCAGACTGTGCAGCCAAAGCTTCTCTGTCCTCCCTTCTAGCACTCGCCTCTCAGGTGAATAGGCACTCCATAAGATGTAGTTAAGATGCAGCTGAAGCCTCATGTAGGTCAGCTGCATCAGCTTCTGCTTTAAGGAGATACTCTTGGTTATGCCTTCAGCCCCTCCGTGACTACTTCAGGGCTAAGCTTATTGATGTCCCTTTGGATCACTCTGCCCTGTTTGGCGGAAAGTGGCTGACTTCTTCAAGTCCCTGCAACAGAAAGGCAAAGAATTGCAGGACCTCAACACCTCCTAGTCTCACCCATCCCTAAGTTCCATAAGAACTACCCTGCCAAGACTCAGTTCATCAGAAAACCTTCTTGGCTTATGGCTCCCTCTATGTCCAGGAGACCCCCTAGAAAACAACCCTCTCTGGTTAGAGCTTCCCCATCCTCCAGTCAGAGGCCTCCCATTCAGGATAGGGCAGGTAGGTTCTGACTACTTGCCAATCTCCTTTCCTACCCGTCTCTCTCACTGTCTCCCTATGTGATCCCACATTAACTCAGACAAATGAGTTCTGTCCACCATCCAGAACAGTTACCTTATGATCTGGATCACCCTCCCAGTAAGGTTAGGCACTCCACAGCCACCCATCAGTCCGCTACCCCTCTGACTGGTACTGCAAACATTGCTGATGCAAGGCACTATAGAACCAGCGCCTACAGAAACAAAAGGAAGAGGATTCTACTCCAGAATCTTTCTGGTCCCCAGAAAGGATGGGCCATGGAGGCCTATACTAGATCTTGTGCACCTCAATCCTTAAAAGTTCATACTTTCAGGATTTTCACCCCCCACCCCCCCCCACCCCCCACCCACCTCAAGGTTTCATGGCAACCCTGGACATAAAAGACGCCAGACTTCACATACCAATGAAGCCCACTTTCAGGGAATAGCTGAGGTTTTTGGCAAGCTCATCCCAACCATTTTCAATTCTATGCCTCGCCCTTTGGGCTTTCCACTGCACCCAGAATATTCACAAAATATCTTGCTCCAGTCATCGCTTACTGCAGGACAAAGGGTATACACATTTTCCCTTACCTAGACAACCTGCTAATTCAGGCAGACAACCAGAAGAACCTCCTCCTTCACAAACAGGCTCTTCTGTGCCTCTTGCAGTCTCTAGGATTTCAAATTTCCTGAAATCTCACCTGGAGCCCTCACAGGACATTGTTTAAAAGAGTTGCAGAATCCGGACAGACCTGATTGCCACCAGACAAGGTGGTGTCCTTGACAGACCACCTTCTTTGCATCCTTCAGTCATCAGAATGGACATCAAGGCAGTTCCTGAGACCTGTGGGTTACAAGGCAGCCACCATACCCATGCTGCCCTTAGCAAGACTGCACATGAGGAAACTGCAGTGGTATCTTCGGTCAGTATGGGCTCTGCACTCCCACCCCCTGGAATTCAGGGTCCCCCTTCTTCCCTGCTTGAAACAGGAAATTCATTGGTGGATGGCTCAGGTGGCCAAGAACCCAGGCCTCCCTCTCCAAACACCCACCCAGACCATGCATACAGACTCTTCATATCTGTGATGGGGAGCAAGACTAGGACAAAGACAAGTGCAGGGTTTGTGGACAGACACACAAAGTACAGCATATAAATGTCAGAGGGATGAGGACATTCCTCCCTGCTCTACAAGCCTTCCAGCCCTATGTGCAAAGCAAGGTCCTCTCAAGATATTCATGGGCAACACCGTGGTTCTGTGGTATCTCGACAAACAGGGAGGGACCAAATCTTACCTCCTATGCAGACTAGCTCTGCAGGTGTGAGAACTGGCCACCTCACAGGGAATTACCCTAGAGGCAGCCTACATACTGTCCCTGCACAACTCCCAGGCAGATTACCTAAGCAGGACCACCTCAAACAACCACAAATGGATGCTTTACAGAGATGTTTTCCTGGATGTGGTCCACAGGTGGGGTACACCGCAAATAGACCTGTTTGCCTCCTCCATAAACAGGCAACTTCCTGGTTTCTGCACCAGGACACCCAACCCCAAGGCACTGACAACAGATGCCTTCTCAGTGTCCTGGAAGGGGAAATTTCTGTATGCCCCCCCCATTCCCTTGATTCAAAAGGTGCAGCTGAAAATTCAGCAGGACTCGCCAAAAATATTGCTAGTGACTCCCTACTGGCCAAGACAGCACTGGTTCCCCCTTCTCCTTCATTTGCCCAAGGGCAATCACCAAATGTTACCCCCCCCCCCGTGAACTGCTCACACAGCACAAGGGATCACAGATTCACCCACAGTGGCAGTCCCTACATCTCACCCTGTGGTTGATAGGGTTCTGATCCCCTTTAGACACCTGTACAGTGAGGACTTGCTCAATGTCCTGCAGAAGGCCAGGAAACCTCTAACTCAAGAAAATCTTATCTCTCAAAGTGGAAAAGGTTTTCTATTTGGTGTCACAAAAGACCAGTTTGATCCGCTGGAAAGCGACATCCCTCTTATCCTGTCGTACCTGTGTGAACTGTTGCAGATAGGCCTCACCTATTCATCTTTAAAAGCACACTTTCAGATAGAAACAACTCTGATCCAAAACAATACCAAAACAACAAAATCTTCAGAAGTCAGGAATCGAAAAACAAAAAAATCGGAGGTATGGACAACAATATTACAACAAGAAATTTAAACAGTAATGACTTTAATGATAAAAGTATTGTTCTTAATTTATCTGGTTGTGATTTGTCTGATGAACAGTTTGCTGTGTTATGTTTAGGTTTAAAGTTTATACCTACTGTTTTTCCTAAAGAATATTTGATACAGCAAGATATCTTTAAATTTCTTAGGAAGATACATTTGAAAGTTCATTTTAGCAGGGACCAAGGATGTTCTAATTCTGCACATGGAGGCTTTTCTTCATGTGAATCTGAGGATAGTTTTTATTCATGTAATGAATGTATAAGTAATGATGATGTGCAATTTCCTATTCTTGGCAATGCAATAGATATGTCTTATGTAGCTTCTTCTAACAAATTTATTCCACCTTTTATTAATCAGAGAGCTATTCATTATGGCTCTATGATTAAATTTGTATGTGAGAATATATGTAGAAATATGAAATTGAATAGATGTAATAGTTTATATAACTTAACTTATAAAGAATGGAGTGCTTTAAAAGAATTATGTGACAGGAAGGATATTATTATCAAGCCTTCCGATAAGGGAAACAAAATTGTTATAATGAGTGTTGTGCAATATTTTGAGATGTGTATGAATCATTTGCAGGATGAAACAACATATGAAAGAAGCAATATGATTCATTATCAAAAGGCTGTTACAAAATTTAAACACATGTTGGATAGGGGAGTCGGTCTGGGTTTTTTTTACAGAGAAGGATGTGAGGAATAGGTTAGACAATGATAGAAAGGACCTAGCTGTATTCTTTTGTTTACCAAAAATACATAAGAACTTACATAACCCCCCAGGTCGACCCATTATTTCAGCCTGCAACTATTTCCTACATAACACTGGTTTGATTTTACATAGAATATTTTTACCATATGTAGTTAAATCTCCAGTTTACATCAAAGATAGTATGGAATTTTTAAACAAAATATCCTCTATTTCTTGGAACAACAAAATGTATTGGTTGGTTATGGATGTTAAAAGTCTATATACCTCTATTAGACATGATGATGGCCTCAATGCAGTGAGATCTTCTTTAAAAGATAACCCTTCTGTTGATTTCATAGTAGATTTGTTGGATTTCTGTTCAAAGAATAACTATTTTATTTTTTAATGATGTTTTGTATCGGCAGAAACAAGGTACAGCAATGGGGACAGCTTTTGCCCCCATGTATGCCAATTTGTTTATGATTTTTTTTTAAAGGAAATTTCTATTTGAGTTAAATTTTATGAAATGTAATGTGTTATTTTATTTTCGTTACATAGATGACTTGATTTTTATTTGTGATGGTGGTTTTGATTCAGTTAATGAATTTTTGACAGACTTACATGGTAACCCATTTGGGTTAGAATTTGATGGAATACAGAAGGGAAGCAAAGTAATATTCTTGGATCTTGTTTTGGAGGGTACAGAACATGGTAAAATTATATCAAATATACATAGGAAGTTTATAGATGGTAATCAATACCTTCATGCATCTAGCTGCCATCCTGTACATACTTTGGAAGCTTTCCCTTATGGGGAATTGGCAAGGGTATCTAGATTATGTAACACACAAGAAAATTTACAAAGGGAATGGGATATCACATATAATATGTTTTTGAAAAGAGGGTACAGTGTGAATATTTTAGAAAATGCCCTTATGAAGGTAAAAAAGGAGAATAATATGGTAAGGAATAAATGTAATAAGGGTGAATATCACCATTATAAGAAATATCATCTGGCAACCAGTGATAAAACTTTTAAGGATATTTATTTTGTCTCTACATATAATGTAAAAAGTGGAGACATAAAGGATGTAGTGGAACATTTTTGGACATTTTTAGTAAAAGATAAGGTGTTGATGCACATTTTGCCACAAAAACCTTTATTCTCCTATAAAAGGGGAAGAAATTTGAAAGATATGGTGGTACATGGTAAATTTGTAATGCCAAAATTTTGTTTACCAAGACCAATAAGTGAATTTGGTACAAGATGTTGCAGTAGATGCAGTGTTTGTAGGAATATAGTTAGAACATTTAATTATATTAACAACATTAGGTTCACAGTAAGAGATAGTTTTACCTGTAGAAGTAAGGGAGTTGTGTATGCTTTACACTGTCCCTGTGGATTATATTATATAGGTGAAACTAAAAGAGAGTTTCGTATTAGGTTAGGTGAGCACATTAGAGACATAAGACATAAAAAATAAATTTATTGCCACACATTTTAGTGTTTATCATAATAGTGATGCTTCATTTTTAACAGGAACAGTTTTAGAAAGTGTGAAATGTCTTTGTAATGATGAAAATGCTTTGAAATATAACTTATATATATAAGGAAAGTATTTTTATTTTGAAATACAATACAATGACACCATGTGGACTGAATAATGAAATATACTGGAGGTGTCTGCTTTAAAACTTTTTTGAACATAATTGTTTAATTAATTGCTTAATTAATTGCTATGAGTATATATATATATATATATATATATATATATATATATATATATATATATATATATATATATATATATATATATATATAATGGGTCACCTTCAGATGCCCGAAATCGCATTTCACAGACACGGAATCCGACGGGTCGAAAACACCGACAACGCAGATGACCGACAAGGTGAGAACCCGACGGACTCGGTAAGTGTGCGATAGAGTGAGGGATTTAGTGTTAGGGAGCGGACAGGTAAGTGTGCGATAGTGAGGGACTGTGGGTTTAGGGGTGGGTTAAGTGAGTTAGGGTTAGGGTGCAGGTAGGGTGCATGTGCGATAGTGAGGGACTGTGGGTTTAGGGGTGGGTTAAGTGAGTTAGGGTTAGGGTGCAGGTAGGGTGTGTGTGCGATAGTGAGGGACTGTGGGTTTAGGGGTGGGTTAAGTGATTTAGGGTTAGGGTGCAGGTAGGGTGAGTGTGCGGTAGTGTCGGATCTTGGGGTTAGGGTGGGTAAGTGAGTTAGGGTTAGGGGGCAGGTAGGGTAAGTGTGCGGTAGTGTCGGACCTTAGGGTTTGGGTTAGGGATAGTGGATATGTTATGTAGTGTACTGTGTTGTTTACGTGTAGTGTGTTGGTGTAATGGTATTCGGTGTTTTGCGTTGTCGGTATTTTTTGTTGTCGGTCTTTTGGTGTCGGTGATTTGTGTGTCGGCGGTTTGGCGTTTCGGGCATCTGAAGGTGATCCATATATATATATATATATATATATATATATATATATATATATATATATATCCATTCTTTCAGTGAGAATGTATACTCTTGAAAGGTGGTTACACCGAGGCGCTGGAGAATAAAGAATGTGCTTTTGGATTTGGCTTTGGTTCCTGTTTTTCGATTCCTGAAGATTTTGCTGTTTTGGTATTATTTTGGATCAGAGTTGTTTCTATCTGAAGGTGTGTGGAGTGGAGTTTGTGTAATTTAAAAGCACACTTGTCTGCAATTTCTGCCTGTGTCACTCTGGATCCACCCCTAGCATCCAGACTTCACGCAAAACTCTTCCTCAAAGGGGTTCTTCACCTGAGACCTCCCAGAAAACCATACCCTCCTCCCTGGGATCTCAACTATGTACTAGAAAAACTCACACCAGCCCCCTTTGAGCCAGCAAATACAGCCTCCCTAAAATTTTGCACATAACTGTTTTATTGGTGGCTCTGACCTCAGCCAGGAGGGTCTCAGAGCTGCAAGATCTGATGGCTACACCACCTTTTTTGATCTTCCATCTCGACAGGGTTACTCTTAGAACTAACCCATCCTTTACACCCAAAGTAGTGAATGACCTATCTCTGAACCAGGCCATACACCTGCCCAACATTTTCCACAATCTACAGGGGGATAATGAGAGTACTTCACGCCCTAGATGTACACAGACAGCTTAGGTTTTATCTACACAAAACCAAGATAGTTAGGAAATCTGACCCAACTGTTTGTCTCCTTCCACCCCAGAGCCATGGGGAAGGCAATGACCAAACCAACAATTTTGGCCTGGATTTCCAGGGCCATTTCCTTCTGTTACTTGTACCATGAGAAAACCTTACAGGGCAATATTAAAGCCCACTCCACCAGAGCTATGGCCTCTTCAAGAGCCTTAAAGGGACTTGACACCAATTCGATCCTTGAGGCAGCTACTTGGTCCTCGGTGCACACTTTCACCTACCATTACAAGTTGGATCACATCTCTAGGGCCAGTGCGGGGTTTGCCAGGTCTGTCCTTCATGGATTCCTGGAATCTTCTTCCAGACCACCACCCAACTCTGTGAGCTTTGGTTCTCAGCCACATGTAGAGTACTACAACATTGGAATATAAGGACAGGAAAGTTGTGTAAAATCTTACCATAACCGTAGACTTCCTTCTCTTTCATGTTGCAGTATTCCTTCCCTCCCCTCTTCCCCTCTTGTCAGGTTGAACTTGCTCTCCTGGGTGACACTGGATGGCCTATGCCCTACCAGGACTGGCTCCGACTGGGGCTTTCTCTCTTCTGAGGGCTGGTGTGTGCAGATGTAATTTTTATGGCCCACATTCCTGCAGCCACGTCAGATGACACACCTAGAGGGACTGAAAATCTTTGGAATCCTGGCCGGGCAAACTGGAAGGAAGACTGGTAAGCCCACATGTAGAATACTGCAACATGGAAGAGGACATCTATGGTTATGATAATTTACACAGTTTTCCTTTCCCCATATTTCGTTAGGCAGGAGTAGTTTACTGAGTCTTGCACAGGATTTAATTCAGGCTATTGATCCTTCTTATAAGGTGGTTTCTGGTATAAGAAAGATGGATACATCTTTTCATTTCTGTTAAGACAGAGGGATACTTATTTTCCTGAAGAGATTCAAGATTTTAAATGTGGATAGCAAGATGAAGGGATAGATGTAGGATTTTCTCTTCAGTTTTCTGATTCAGACTCTGAGGTGAGCTCAGCTCCTGATTCTTCCTTTGGGGGGGTTCTCTTTTTCAGAGACTATTTCTAGAATGACCCAGTGCTTTCAGTGTGAGAACACAGAGGATGTTCATTGTGCATACAGCTGCAGTCATAACAGATGGGTTCTCCTGCCGTCAGGCGGGTCCTCGGTCAGCCGAATTCCAAAGTCTAGGTCCGGCTTCGGTTGTCGTTGCTTCTTCCCTGACGTCAGTGCGACAGGGGTATAAAAGAACCAGCCAACGCCATTTTCTTCAGTCTTTCTTGTCGCGCGGTGCCCGAAGCAGAAGCAGTTCGCAAGTGCCGGTCGGCCAGCTCCTGAGATTACGAATATTTTTCAACCGAACACTTCTTGAAAGCTAAGTTCCCCATTGGGGAAACTTTTCTTGCCTCAGACCGATGTCAGACAAAGTTAATAATTGCATATCATGTGGGAAGCAAATACCGCATAAGGATTTCTATTCCCTCTGTATACCTTGCTTAGGCCCAGACCACGGCGTCTCAGCCTGTCGTTTTTGTGCTACATCCAACAGACACACTATTAAGCGTCGGGTGGAGTTCGCCCAACACTATTTTGGCAAAAAGTTTAATTACAACATGTCGTCAGATACTCCGACTCCAATTTTGAGTAAACGACTTAAAGATGAGGACCGACATACGAGGTCCGCGACTTCTACCGACACCACGCTAAAGCCGACTCCATGTGCTCCGGTTCTCAGCGAGGCGCCTACGCAGCCCCTGACTACCGATGACACTTCATTAGCGGTGTCTTCTGTGCCCGAGGTCACGGGCTCTTCGGCCCACACCCCGACTACAGATACCGAAGTTGCTCTTGGCAGGGAAACTCAGAGTTCAGACAGGCCTGCCACCTTTCAAGGTGTCTTCAGGCCTTCTTCTTTTTCCATTAAGGCTTACACTAAATCCAAAGCAGCCATGCTTTCTAAACGACAAGCTCCACAGGGCCCCTCTCAAGGCCCCATGCCTAAAAAGCAGATGCTCAAAATGGCTGAGGATTTGATTACTCTTATCAGGGGTTCTCAACCCCCCTCGGACAAAAGGCCCAGAGTGGAGGAAGAATACCTTTCCTCGGACCAGGCTTCCATTACTTCAGAACATTCTGAGGACCAGGAACATTCTTACTCTCCTTTCGAAGATTCTGATGCAGAGGAGTCCATTCCCTCTGTCTCCCCCCCTGAGGATTACTCTTTTGGGGAAACCTTGCATACCTTGAGGGAACACTTCCACTGGGAAGGCCAGGAGTACCCAGACTCCAAGAAAAGGCTCAGGGATTTCCTCTTGCTCCCTCAGCACAGGCCTCTGGCTATACCTCCTGTCTTAGACATATGATGTGTATTCAGAGGCCAGCCTTAACCCAGATTCTTTACCTCCAGCTCCAGTCAAGCCTGACTGGTATTACCGGGTTCCTGATTCACACCAATTCCTATACAAAAGCCATGCGGCTGACCCAGAAACTATTTCACAGGGTCCCAAGGGAATTAAGGCCTCCACTACCAAAAATCCATTACCTTCAGAGAGAGATTCCAGAGCTTTAGAAAGGTGGGGGGAAAAGGTATACACCTCGGCTACTTTAACCATGAGGGCATTAAACTGTCAGTTCCATATGTTGAAGTATCAACAGTTTTTGTTATCTCAGTTGAAAAGCAAAATGTCACAACCTGAACTACCAGACTTGAAGGAGTTGCAGGATTTGTTGCATAGTGCAGAGCAAGTGGGTAAACATACCTTGCAATGTGGTTTTGATGCTTTAGAGGCCTCTTGTAGAGCTGCTGTTACAGGATCAGTCATACATAGACATGCTTGGCTCAAAGAGCAAACCTTAAGAGATCATGTCAAAGCTAAATTACTAGATGCACCTCTTCAAAAAGATGTATTGTTTGGTGTTAAAGCTGAGGAGGTATTAAAGAAAATGGAGGAAAAGGCAAAATCAATGCAAACAGTGAAAGATTTCCTACAGGTACAACCGCCACGTTTCAGTAGAAATTGGTCTTCAAAAAATTGGTCCTTTCCAGCCACGGACAGACGTCAAAGAGGTAGATACTGGCGCCCGAGAGGTAGAGGGCAATCTCAAGGATCATTTAGAGGCAGACAATGGCAAACACCTACACCAAGAGGGGGTGAGGATAGTTCACAGCCATTCAGAAAGCAGACCCAATGACTTTCCCCTTTGCATGCCAAGCAAGGCTCAAATGGCAGCACCTTTAGGCGGAAAACTGGCATTATTTTTGAAAAATTGGCATATTGTCACAAAAGACAAATGGATCCTGGACATTATAGACAAAGGCTACAGATTCCACTTTCACACCCTTCCAAAAATGAGAGGCATGCCAAACCTGCCACACAATCAAAGGGCAGAGGCACAAAACAAATTTCAGATCTCATGGACATGAAAGCTATTCAAGAGGTACCTGCACAAGAACAGGGTCAAGGTTTTTATTCCAGACTATTCCTGGTACCAAGGAAGGGCAAAGATTGGAGACCTATTTTGGACCTATCCATCCTAAACACATATTTACTCGTACCAAAGTTCAAGATGCTCACATTACAGCAGCTTCTTCCCATGCTGGGCAAGGAGTCTTGGCTGGTGACATTGGACCTCAAGGAGGCATACCTGCATGTCCCAATCAGACAAGATTGCAGAAGATACCTCAGATTTCTTGCAGGTTCATCCCATTATCAATTCTCTGCATTGCCTTTTGTCTTGCCTACTGCGCCCAGAGTGTTCACGAAATGCCTGGCATCAGTAATTGCCTTCTGCAGACTTCAAGGGATACAAATATACCCATATCTGGACGACTGCCTGATCCAAGCGGACAGCAAACACACTCTTCTGAAACACCTGGCGTTTGTAATAATGTTGTTGAAATCTCTGGGATACACAGTCAACAAAAAGAAGTCAAGACTAATACCCTCTCAAATAATAATTTTCCTGGGTGCCAACTTGGATACAAACACCCAGATGGCCTACCTCACGCCAGGGAAACAAGGGCAATTAACTCAATACTTCAGAAAACTGGCAACCTTCACCAGGCTGACTGCAAGGAAAATCCTGCAGGCTCTGGGATTCATGGCATCTTGCATCCTGCTAATCCCATGTGCAAAGCTGCATATGAGGAAACTTCAATGGTACCTAAAAAACTTATGGTCTCAACACAGCCACAGTTTGGAAGCAATCATACGACTGATTCCATGTCTTCAAAAGGAATTTCTGTGGTGGGCTCAAGCATGCCAAAGAAACATAGGTCTCCCATTCTGCAAGCCTCAAGCAAATCAAATAATCACAACAGACGCCTCGGACTATGCCTGGGGGGCGTACATGACAGATCTGTGCATTCTGGGCAAATCGTTACAAAAAGAAAAGCACCTACACATCAATCAAAAGGAAATGCTAGCAGTAATAAATGCTATTATGGCTTTCAAAGACCTACTGCATCCAGGACAGCTATTGATAAGAACAGACAACACCACAGTGATGTGGTACATAAACAAACAGGGAGGAACTCATTCATATCCCCTGTGCAGACTAGCAATGTCCCTTTGGAACACGGCTCTGGAATTGCAAATCCAACTTCAAGCACAATTCCTGCCAGGGAAGGAAAACACACTGGCAGACAGCCTGAGCAGAAATATGACAGATCCACACGAATGGAAGTTGCATCCTCAAGTTTTTACAATGATAATTCAAGCATGGGGAAGGCCAGACATAGATTTCTTTGCCACCCACAGAAATTACCAATTGACAAAATTCTTCTCAAGGACCTTTCACCCACAGGCCTGGAAAGTGGACGCACTCTCTTTCAGTTGGACAACAATGACGGTTTATGCCTTTCCACCTCTTCCACTGCTGGCCAAAGTTCTATTAAAAGCCAGAGCAGACAGACCAAAGATGATTGTCATTGCTCCAGACTGGCCAAGACAACACTGGTACCCATTCCTGAGGAGCATGACGCATTCCCCACCATGGATCCTGCCTCTAATGCCTCTTCTACTGACTCAGCACAACTTCAAAACTCTTCACAGTCAGCTGAAAACACTCAATCTAGCCGCATGGGGGATTCCTTAAATTCACAGCAGACCCTACTCTCCAAGGAGAGGTGCAGGATGTCATTTTGGAGGCCAGAAGGCCTTCTACTAGAAAAGCCTACTCCGCAAAATGGAAACGGTTTTGTGTCTGGAATCAGAAAAAGTGTCAGAATCCTGGAATACTGAATTTACCTCAAATACTACAGTACCTAGCCAAGCTGCTAAGCAGTGGACTTTCATTCTCCTCCATCAAAATCCACGCCTCAGCCATTTCTGCAGAGTACAACACTGATCCTCCTTTATTCTCTCACCCTCTCTTAAGACAGTTCCTCAGAGGGCTAAGAATATAAAACCCCCAAGGAAGCAACCAGTACCTGCTTGGGACCTCAATTTAATTCTAGAAAAACTAACCCGGCCTCCTTTTGAGCCAGCCGCTTCAACAGATCTGCAATTTTTGTCATGGAAAACAGCCTTCCTTCTAGCTATCACCTCAGCACGCAGGGTTTCGGAACTACAAGCCCTCATACCTGAGCAGCCTTTCATCATTTTCCATCAGGACAGAGTTTCCTTATGAACCAATCCTTCATTTATGCCAAAGGTAGTATCCAGGGTAGCCTTGAATCAGGCTATCCACTTACCTACCTTTTACCCTAATCCACAAAACAAAGGGGAGAGGCTACTGCATTCCTTGGACATTCGCAGACAGCTCTGTTATTATTTGGGCAGAACAAAGCCTTTCTGAAAATCAGAGCAACACTGTGTCCTATGCTACAGGTGCTCAAGGGAAGCCTATTTCCAAACAGACGATCTCAAAATGGATAGCCCACTGCATACGCTTTTGTTACTCTTTTCATGGTAAAACTGTACCTACGGGCATCAGATCTCACTCCACAAGGGCCACAGCTACCTCTGCAGCTTTCCTAAAGGGGGTTCCTACCAAAGATATTTTGGAAGCAGCCACTTGGAGTTCTGTACATACTTTCTCCAAGCACTATCACCTACCATTATACTGCAAAACTAGAGCGGGCTTTGCCACTGCAGTCTTGCAGGGCATCCTGGCTCCACCTATTTCCACTTAGTGCCTACTACCCCTTTTTTAGCTTTGGGATTCTACCCATCTGTTATGACTGCAGCTGTATGCATGATGAACATAGTACAGTTTTGTACCTACCATAAATGTAGATGTTTGAGTGCTAATACAGCTGCAGTCCAGGATGTCCTTCAAGAATGCAACTGCAGTCATAACATGTGGGTTGTCCTGCCTCAGGCAGCCCTCGGTCAGCCGGATTCCAAAGTCTGGGTCTGACGTCGGCTGATGTTGCATTTCTCTCCGACGTCAGAGTGGCTGGGGTATATAAGCATCGGCCAACGCCATTTTCTCCAGTCTTTCTTGCCGCACGGTGCCCGAAGCAGTTCGCAAGTGCCGGTCGGTCAGCTCCTGTATTCTACGATACCAAAGTCATCAAAAAAGCTAAGTACCCCGTTGGGGACCTTTTCTTGCCTCAGCCGATGTCAGAAATTACTGAAAAAGTTAACAATTGTCTTTTTTGTGGTAAACAAATACCTCATAAGGATTTCCACTCTTACTGCCTCCCTTGCCTGGGCCCAGACCACGACGTCTCGGCCTGTGTAGCCTGTGCTCGCTTCAACAAGCGCACTCTCAGGCGCTGGGCGGAGTTCGCTGAAGATTTCTTCGGCGATAAATTTGCTTACACCATGCCTTCGGATCTTCCGACATCGCAAACTCCCAAAAAGCGAAAAGACCGGGACCGACATCCTCGGCCTGCGTCTACCACCGACTCCACGCCAAAACCTAGCGCGAGTGCTCCGGTTCCCTCTGAGGCGGTCCCTCCACCGCTCCGAACCGAAGACACCGCATTACCGATGACTCCGATTACAGACATTACTCCGACGCCAGTTATAGACTTTCCTCCGGATAACGAAACCGAGGAAATGCCCGAGACCATTGCTGTAGACAAGGTTGCTCCTGCACGTGGAGTTGCCAGGCCTCCTATGGCCATGTCTGTTAAGGCTTACACTAGGGCTAAGGCAGCCAGCAAAACAAAGCATATTACTTCTAAATCCTTACCTCAGCCGACTCCGGAGACACAAATTATGTCCATGGCTGCTGATTTAATTTCCATGATTAGAGGTTCACAGGCCCATCCTGAGAGAGCATCCCAGCCTCCTCCTGATAAAAGGCCCCGGGTTGAACCCTCTGACCCTACTCCTTCAGATGAAGACTCTTAGGGCTCTATCCACTCTGATAGCCAGGAAGAGCTCTTCCAGACCTATGAGGACTCGGATGCAGAAGATCCCATCCCTTCGACCTCCCCTCCTGAGGATATTTCTTTTGGGGAAGTTCTGCACACCATGAGGGAACATTTCGAGTGGCAGGGCCAGGAATATTCTGATTGTAGGAAACGCCTTAGGACTTTCCTTAAGAAGCCTCAGCACAGGCCCTTAGCTATTCCTCCTGTACTTGATGTTCTGGATGATTTGTATTCTGACTCTAGTGCTACCCCTGATTCTCTTCCTCCTGCTCCAGCTAAGCCAGACCGGTATTACAGGGTCCCAGAAACTCATTCTCATTTATTCAGGGCCCATACTGCGGATTTGGAAACTATTTCACAGGGGCCTAAAGGAGTTTCAGCCTCCACCTCAAAAAATCCTTTGCCCTCCAACAGGGAAGCTAGGTCTTTAGAGAGATGGGGCAAAAAGGTTTACACATCCACTACCTTATCTATGAGAGCTTTAAATTGCCTTTTTCATATGTTACAATATCAGGATTATCTCTTAGAAGATTTACAAAAAACATTAGCTTCTCCTGATCCTTTAGACAGGAAGACCTTGCAGGAAGCTGTACATAACACTCAGCAAGTAAGCAATCACTTCCTGCAGTGTGGATATGATGCACAGGAAGCTTCATGTAGGGCAGCTATGACAGGGGCAGTGATTCGTAGACATGCTTGGTTAAAAGATCAACCTCTACCAGATCATGTAAAAGCAAAACTTCTGGATGCACCTTCGGAAAAGAACAAGCTTTTTGGTGCAAATGCTAAGGATGTGTTAAAGACCATCGAAGAAAAAGCAAAATCAGTTCAGACTGTGAAAGATTTCCTCCAGGTTCAACCCCCCAGATTCAGTAGAAATTGGCCTTCAAAAAACTGGTCCTTTCCTAATCCAGAAAAGTTTCAAAGGGGTAAGAACAGACGTGGCCGAGGAAGAGGCCAATACAGAGGTCCTTACAGGGGACGACAATGGCAGCCAGGAAACCAAAGAAGTGACACAGGGGTTTCACCTGCCCAACAACCACAAACTCAATGACTTTCCTCTACTACCGCCTACCAGGGAACAACTAGAAGCTCCCTTGCGGAAATTATCTCTGTTTGCAGAAAACTGGCACAGACTGACAAAGGACAAATGGATTTTGGACATTATAGACCGAGGGTACAGGTTTCATTTTCATACCTTACCAAGAAAACAGGGCATGCCAAACCTACCACAAAATCAAAGGGCAGAGGCTATCAAGCAAATCACTCTGCTGACTCGAATGAAAGCAATAGAAAGAGTTCCACAACAAGAACAAGAACAGGGGTTTTACTCAAGACTGTTCCTTGTTCCAAGAAAAGAATCTCAATGGAGACCAATACTGGACTTGTCCGCATTCAACACCTTTCTCATAGTACCAAAGTTCAAAATGCTGACTCTGCAGCAACTCCTTCCCATGCTGGGCAAGGAGTGGCTGATTACTCTGGACCTCAAGGAGGCATACCTGCATGTCCCTATCAGACACAGCTGCAGAAGATACCTCAGATTTCTTGCAGGGCCAGAGCACTATCAATTCTCAGCATTGCCATTCGGCTTATCTACTGCGCCCAGAGTATTTACAAAATGCCTGGCTTCAGTAATTGCTCATTGCAGGCTCCAGGGTATACAAATTTACCCTTACCTGGACGACTGCCTCATACAAGCGGACGACAAATTGATGTTGACAAAAAACCTGGATTATGTCATACGACTTCTTCAAGCTCTGGGATACACAGTCAACTTCCAAAAGTCAAGACTGCAGCCATCCCAGCAAATATTCTTCTTAGGAGCCAAACTAGACACAGCCTCTCAGATGGCTTACCTGACAGAAGACAAGCAAGAGAAGTTAACTCATTACTTCAAAGGTTTAGCAAAACTCACCCAGATGACTGCAAGGAGATTCCTACAGGCCCTGGGTTACATGGCATCCTGCATTCTACTGGTTCCATTAGCAAAACTACACATGAGAAAGCTTCAGTGGTACCTAAAAAGCATTTGGTCTCAACATAGCAACAACTTGGAGACAATCATACCACTCATTCCATGCCTACAAAAGGAATTCCTATGGTGGGCCTCGGTGAGCCAGGAAAACACAGGTATGTCATTCAAAAAACCACAGATTACACAGACCATGACTACAGACGCCTCAGACCTTGGATGGGGGGGCGCACATGGAAGGCAGGTGTATACAAGGGCAATGGTCTCCAAAGGAAACACATCTGCATATAAACCTAAAGGAAATGCTGGCAGTTATGCATGCCATCGAGGCTTTTCAACACCAACTCCAGCAAGGCCATTTGATGATACGGACAGACAACACCACTGTGATGTGGTACATAAACAAGCAGGGGGGCACCCACTCTTACCCCCTTTGCAGACTGACAATGCAGCTTTGGGAGAAATCACTGAGCCTAAACATCCAGTTACAATCCCAGTTTGTTCCAGGCAAAGACAATGTGTTGGCGGACAGCCTAAGCAGGAATTTCACAGATCCACACGAGTGGAGTTTACATCCGAAGGCCTTCAGGCAGCTCACTTCGACATGGGGCAAGCCAGAAGTGGACCTATTTGCCTCTCACCTCAACCATCTTCTACCAAAATTTTGCAGAAGGACATACCATCCAAAAGCTTGGAAAATAGATGCCCTCTCATTCAACTGGAACTCCCTAGCAATCTATGCATTCCCACCTCTGCCACTGATGACCTCAGTATTACTAAAGATCAAAGCAGAGAAGCCCAAGGGAATCATAATAGCTCTGGATTGGCCAAGACAACACTGGTACCCACTACTACGGAGCATATGTCACACCAGGAGGTGGGCCCTCCCTCAGTGGCCTCTACTTTTGACTCAACACAATTTCGAAACACTGCATCCAAACCTTCAGACACTGCAGCTAACAGCCTGGGAGATCCCATAAATAACTTCAGCTTATCTCTCTCCAAGGAAGTTCAGCGGATACTAACAGAGGCTCGAAGACCATCCACCAGAAAGGTTTACTTAGCAAAGTGGAAAAGATTCAGCAACTGGAATACCAGCAAGGGACATGATGCATCATTGCTGAACATCCCACTAATCTTGGAATATTTGGCAGATATGTTAAAGAACGGCCTCTCATATTCTTCCATAAAGATACATGCATCTGCTATTTCAGCCAGATACAACACCGATCCTCCTGTTTTCTCTCACCCCTTACGAAGACAATTCCTCAGGGGAATCAAGAACATTAAGCCACCACGAAAGGCCCCAGTGCCAGCCTGGGACCTCAGTTTTGTCTTAGAAAAACTGACTCTACCTCCTTTTGAGCCAGCAGCTTCAGTTGACTTGCAATTTCTCTCATGGAAGACAGCTTTCCTGTTGGCAATTACCTCAGCAAGAAGGGTTTCGGAGCTACAGGCCCTAATGGCAATACCACCCTTTATTATTTTCCACAGAGACAGGGTTTCATTAAGGACCAACCCTACTTTTATGCCAAAGGTGGTATCTAGGGTTTCTCTAAATCAAGCCATTCATCTGCCTGCTTTCTTCCCCAATCCTGAGAATAAGGGGGAAAGACTTTTGCATACCTTGGACATTCACAGACAACTTCGATACTACCTGGACAGAACCAAGGCCAGTAGGAAGTCTGAACAACTTTTTGTAGCTTACGCCCCTGCAGTCCAAGGAAAAGCAATTTCAAAATGGACCATTTCTAAATGGATTGGACATTGCATCAGATTCTGTTATTCCTTTCATGGAAAGACTGTTCCAGCCAATGCCAGACCACATTCCACCAGAGCTACAGCCACCTCTACAGCTTTTTTAAGAGGGGTGCCTACCAAGGACATTCTAGAAGCTGCTACATGGAGCTCCGTGCATACATTCTCCAAACACTACAATCTCCCTCTGTATTCCAGATCCAGAGCAGGCTTTGCTTCGGCAGTCCTGCAGGGTTTGATTGCCACACCATCTCTTTCCTAGAGCATACCTCCTCCCCCAGCTAAGCTATGGTATTCTACCCACATGTTATGACTGCAGTTGCATTCTTGAAGGACATAGTACAGTTTTGTACCTACCATAAATGTAGATGTTCGATAGACATGCAACTGCAGTCGGATTTTCCCTCCCTCCATACCCCTCTATGCCTAGGGTCTACTCCTATCCTTGTTTCTCTTAGCTGGGGATATCTGTTATGGTGTATTTGTTTTGTTGCTCATTTATTTGTTTGGAATCCTGTTTTTGTCTTCCAATTTGATTACAGCCTTCCTTGGAGGGCACCTGGCATCTGGGGCAAGAAACACTGAAGAAAATGGAGTCGGCCGATGCTTATATACTCCAGCCGCTTTGACGTCGGAGAGAAATGCGACATCAGCCGACGTCCGACCCAGACTTTGGAATCCGGCCGACCGAGGGCTGCCTGAGGCAGGACAACCCACATGATGTCCTTCATGGATGCATCTGCAGTCATAACAAGTGGGTTGTCCTGTCGTCAGGCAGCCCTGCAGTCGGCCGGATTCCAAAGTCCGGGTCCGCTTCGCTGATGTCGCACTCCACCCGACGTCATCTCTGTTGGTCTTCGGGTATAAAAGCATCAGCCGACGCCATTTTCCTCCGTCTTTCTTGCCGCGTGGCGCCCGAAGCAGAAGCTGTTCGCAAGTGCCGGTCGGTCGGATCCAGAGATTACTTCTACCGAATACTACCAAGACTTCTAAAGCTAAGTACCCGTTGGGGACTCTTTCTTGCCTCAGCCGATGTCAGAAAAAGTTAACAATTGTTTAACCTGTGGGAAACAAATACCTCATAAAGATTTCCACTCTTACTGTCTGCCTTGTTTAGGCCCAGCCCACGACGTAGCAGCCTGTTCGGCCTGTGCCTCTTTCAACCGGCTTAACGCTTAGGCGTCGGTCGGAGTTTGCAGAACAGTTTTTCGGTACTGATTTTGCGTACATTATGCCGCCGGATCCTCCGACTACCCAATCTTCCAAAACGCAAAGATAAAGACCGACACTTTCGCGGTCCGCGGTTTCGGCCGAAACCACGGCAAAGCAAATCATGAGTGTCTCGGTTTCGGCGAAACCGAGAAAACTGCTCAAAGTACAGCTGAACCTATTCTTACAACTGAGGCCCCTGCTACAATTCTTGAATCGACCTCAGAAATTTTACCCACTACGGTGGTTGACTTATCAGACACCATCCCCTTGGATGTCTCTACCCCAGCACGTGGTGCTGCTAGGCCTCCAGCAGCCATGTCCATTAAGGCCTTCGCCAGGGCTAAAGCAGCCAAGACTACTAAATCAGTGCCTGTTAAACCCCTCATCCAGGCCCTCTTCTAGTTCTCAAATGCTTTCTTTGGCAGAAGATTTAATTTCTTTAATTAGAGGATCTCAATCTCACCCAGACAGGGCCTCTCAGCCCCCAGAGAAGAGACCTAGGGCAGAGCCCCTGAGCCAGTGTCTTCTGATGATTCTGCTGATGAATCAGACATAACTGACCAGCCTGAGGCTCCCTTCTCCAATTTTGAAGATTCTGATGCTGAAGAATCCATTCCAGCTGCTTCCCCACCAGAAGAATTCTCCTTTGGGGAAACCTTGCATGCCATGCGAGAACAGTTCCAATGGCAGCAACAGGATTTTTCAGACTCCAGAAAAGACTTAGGACCTTTCTGCACCTCCCACAGCACAGGCCCTTAGCTATACCTCCTGTTCTCTCTGTGGTGGATGATGCTTTCAATGATGTTTGCTCCGCTCCAGATTCTTTACCCCAGCCCCTGCCAAACCAGACAGATTTTACAGGGTGCCAGATACTCATCACCACCTTTACAAGGCCCCACTTGCAGACCCAGAAACTATATCCCAGGGTCCCAAGGCAGTAGCCACGACCACAGCTAAAACCCTATTCCTTCTGAAAGGGAAGCAAGGTCACTAGACAGATGGGGTAAAAGGTCTACACTTCAGCTACTCTCTCAGCTAGAGCTTTAAACTGTCAGTTTCACATGATACAATACCAAGAGTTTATGCTTGATCAGTTAACTAAAAAAACTAACTACTGATGAATCTCTTGATAAGAAATATGTATTAGAGATGGTAAATAACATACAACAGGTTAGCAACCATTCCTTAAAATGTGGCTATGATGCACTGGAGGCTTCATTTAGATCAGCCATGACAGGCACAGTGATAAGAAGGCATGCATGGCTAAAGGAACAAGCTTTACCGGATCATGTTAAAGCTAAGTTGCTAGATGCTCCTATGGACAAGACAAGTTTGTTTGGTACACCTGCCCAGCAGGTTATGAAGAAAATGGAAGAAAAGGCAAAATCTGTTCAAACTGTTAAAGATTTCTTGCAGGTTCAACCCCAAGGTTTAGCAGGAACTGGCCTGCCAAAATTGGTCCTTTCCTGACTCCACAAAATTTCAAAGGGCAGGAATAGACGCTCCAGAGGCAGAAACCAATCCAGAGGAGGTGCCTACAGAGGACGACAGTGGCAAGGTAACAACAGAGGCACAGACACAGCCACTGCCACTACATCAGCACAACCACAGTGACTTAATCCTAAATCCGCCTACCAGGGAACAAATAGCAGCTCCTCTAGGCGGAAAGTTAACCTTATTTTCAAAGAACTGGCACTACATAACAAAAGACAAGTGGATTTTACAAACCATAGATCAAGGTTACCGGTTTCACTTCCACACTTTACCAGTCAAAAGAGGAATGCCAAATCTACCTCCAAATCAAAAACAGAGGCTCTACGCCAGATAATGGAGTTAGCAAACATGAGAGCTGTGGAAAGAGTGCCAACAGCAGAACAAGGAAAGGGGTTCTACTCCAGACTATTCCTAGTTCCAAGAAAGGAAAAAGTTGGAGACCAATTCTCGACCTGTCCACCTTAAATACATACATCATTGTCCCAAAATTCAAAATGCTGACCCTACAGCAACTTCTTCCCATGCTGGGCAAGGAGTCTTGGCTGGTAACTCTAGATCTCAAGGAGGCATACCTGCACGTCCCCATTCGACCAATCTGCAGAAGATACCTCAGATTTCTTGCAGGATCAGAGCACTATCAATTCTCAGCATTGCCCTTTGGCTTATCTACTGCGCCCAGAGTATTCACAAAATGCCTGGCATCAGTAATCGCCCATTGCAGACTACAGGGAATTCAAATTTACCCATACCTGGACGACTGCCTGCTACAAGGGGACAACAAAAGCAAGCTGACAACAGATTTACAAAGGGTCATTTACTTGCTACAAGGACTGGGATACACAGTCAATTTACAAAAGCCAAGGCTGATACCATCCCAAACAAGGACATTCTTGGGCTGAATTGGACACAGTACAACAAAAGGAATTCCTGACTACAGAAAAACAAACAGAACTTCCTCTTTACTTCTTGGCACTAACAAAACTGAACAAGTTAACAGCAAGAAAATTTCTACAGGCCTTGGGCTTCATGGCATCATGCATAATCTTGGTCCCATTTGCCAGACTACATATGAGGAAACTACAGTGGTACCTAAAGAATTTATGGTCCCAACACAGACACAGTCTAGAAACAGAAATCCCACTAATTCCATGCTTAAAACAGGAGTTCCTATGGTGGGCTCAGGCATGCCAGTCAAACCCAGGCCTGCCCTTCCAGATGTCAACCAAGCCAGACCATCACAACAGACGCTTCAGACCTAGGATGGGGGCCCACATGCTGGACAAATGCGTGCAAGGATTGTGGACACAGGATCAACTTCACCTGCACATCAATCTAAAAGAAATGCTGGCAGTAAAACTGGCAATCCAAAAGTTCAAACCATTCCTCAAAGAGGGCCAGTTGATGATAAGGACAGACAACACCACAGTCATGTGGTACATCAACAAACAGGGAGGCACTCATTCATACCCCCTATGCAGAATGACCTTGGAGCTGTGGACCCTGGCACTCAGCTACAACATTCAGTTACAGGCAATATTTGTACCGGGGAAAGACAATACTCTAGCAGACATACTAAGCAGATCCACTTTGGATGCCCACGAATGGAAGCTGCACCCGGACATCTTCAAGACCATCTCAAAGAAATGGGGAATGCCACAGATAGACCTATTCGCATCACCTCTCAATCACCAGCTCAAAAAATTCTGCACAAGGACATTCCACCCACTAGCATGGAAAGTGGACTCACTCTCCTTCAACTGGTAAGGCCTAACAGCATATGCATTCCCACCTCTTCCTTTGATACACAAGGTACTACTAAAAATCAAGGAAGAACGTCCAAGGATAATCCTGATAGCCCCAAACTGGCCAAGACAACACTGGTACCCACTACTGAAGAGCATGTCTCGAACAACATGTGGCCAATACCCTGATGCCTTTGATGTTAACTCAGAACAACTACAGCATCATACATCCAAACCTAAAACGCTGCAACTGACTGCATGGAACATCACATAGCAGCAGCTAATCCAGAACTTTCCCAAAGAGTTAAAGACATTATTCTTGAAGCACGCAGACCTTCAACAAGAAAGAACTATGCTGGAAAATGGAAAAGGTTTGTCATTTGGAGTACCGAAAGAGGAAAAGATGTGTCAAACATAGATATGCCTAACATTCTGGAGTATCTGGCGAACTTCTTCATTCAGGCCTGTCCTACTCCTCCATCAAGATACATGCATCAGCTATTTCAGCAGAATACAGCTTTGATCCACCTGTTTTTCACCCTTTGCTCAGGCAGTTCCTCAGAGGAATCAAGAATGTAAAACCTCCAAGGAAACCACCATTACCAGCTTGGGACTTAAACTTTGTGCTAGAAAAGTTGACACTAGCACCCTTTGAACCAGCAGCAACAGCAGACCTACAACACCTGTCATGGAAAACTGCTTTCCTACTGGCAATTACTTCAGCAAGGAGGGTTTCAGAACTACAGGCCTTAATGGCAGTGCAACCCTTCCTAATCTTCCACCAAGATAGAGTGTCCTTGAGGACTAATCCTACATTTATGCCTAAGGTGGTATCCAGAGTATCTTTAAACCAGGCAATCCACCTACCTACCTTCTTTCCCAACCCACAAAACAGAGGGAAAGAATACTGCATACCTTGGATGTACATAGACAGCTACGCTACTACTTGGACAGAACAAAAATAGCAGAAAGACTGACCAACTTTTGTAGCCTATGCAACAGGAAGGGAAGGAAAAGCTATTTCCAAACAGACAATCTCCAAATGGATAGGAAATTGCATACGATACTGTTACTCCTTCCATGGAAAACCAATTCCACAGAACATAAGACCTCATTCTACAAGGGCAACAGCCACTACCACAGCCTTCTTACGAGGAGTGGCAACCAAAGACATTATTGAGGCGGCTACTTGGACCTCCGTGCATACATTTGCCAAGCATTATAATTTGCCTCTTTATTCCAGATCCCGAGCAGGGTTTGCCACTGCTGTACTGCAAGGGATCCTAAACACACCATAATCTACCTTTATCCTCCTCCCTAGTTGGCTATGGTATTCTACCCACTTGTTATGACTGCAGATGCATCCATGAAGGACATAGTACAGTTTTGTACCTACCATAAATGTAGATGTCCGAACTGGATAGCATCTGCAGTCAGGATTACCCTCCTCCTTCCCTCTGTGGTACTCCTAGGGTGTTTACCCTCCTAATAGCTAGCTGTTGGGGAGTCTTTATGGTGTATTTGTTTGTATATATGTACATATATGCTTATTGTTGTGTTTACCTCTATCTATTTGGAAACATTGGCATCTATCCAAATTTTACCCTGCAAGAGGGCTACTGGCATCTGGGGCAAGAAACACTGAGGAAAATGGCGTCGGCTGATGCTTTTATACCCGAAGACCAACAGAGATGACGTCGGGTGGAGTGCGACATCAGCCGAAGCCGGACCCGGACTTTGGAATCCGGCCGACTGCAGGGCTGCCTGACGACAGGACAACCCACTTGTTATGACTGCAGATGCTATCCAGTTCGGACATCTACATTTATGGTAGGTACAAAACTGTACTTTATGACTGCAGTTGCATGTCTATCGGACATCTACATTTTTGGTAGGTACAAAACTGTACTTTTTCCTCCCTCCTTCCCCTCTTGGGACAGGCCTTATGGCTAACACCTCCTCATACAACCTCATTGGGGTATTCTTTTATTGTGTATTTGCTTGCAACTACTGTTTTTTGATTATATTGCCTTTGCTTTACTACATAAATTTATGATGTTAAGTTGTCTATCTCGCCTTCATTCTTGCTGGATGGGTTCGGAGCCGACCTCGGCTCCGACTCGGCCACTCTAAAAGCTCGAGAGTTGGTTCCACCGGCTCGAGGCTCCCCTTATATCCCACAATGCTAGGCGAGAGTTACCTCAGATCTCGTTTGCCGCTACAGCGATCGAGGTGTTGGTTTTCTACCGGTTCTTGGTAAGTGACTTTCTTGTAAAGTTAGTGTATTTATCATTATCCAGATGGCTAACATCTTTGATTTCCCTTGTATATGAAATTAGACACCAAAAGCTGCCTAATAAACCTAAGGCCCATTCCACCAGAGCTTTGGCTACTTCTTTAGCCTTCCAAGACAGACTGCCTATTGACACCATTTGTGCAGCGGCTACTTGGGCTACTCCTCACACTTTCATTTCTCATTATAAGTTGGATTTAGCTTCTAGGCATAGAGCTAACTTTGGTTCCACTGTTCTCAGGAGTCTGTTCCGTTAGGCCACCCGGGACAAGGTGCTAGGGACGCGGTCCCATCCAGCAAGAATGAAGGCGAGATAGACAACTTAACATATAGAAGTTATGTTCTTACCATAACGTTCCATGTTAGTTGTCTTCTTCGCTTCTTCTTCGTCCACCCTCCTTCCCCCTGGCCTGGACAGACCTAGAGGAGTTGTGATTGTGACCTCTCTTTCTTCCACCTCTTTTATTAGGCATATGCTGTTGTGCATATTTCCTGGATGAGGATTTAGGTCACCCTTCTTTCTCCCTGGTTTTTAGAGGTGGACTTTGTTTATAGCTATTCTGATACTATTATAAGCTGGGGTTAGCTTACAAACGAGATCTGAGGTAACTCTCGCCTAGCATTGTGGGATATAAGGGGACCCTCGAGCCGGTGGAACCAACTCTCGAGCTTTTAGAGTCGGAGCCGAGGTCGGCTCCGAACCCATCCAGCAAGAAGAAGGCGAGAAGAAGACAACTAACATGGAACGTTATGGGAAGAACATAACTTCTATTTTTGTCTTCCTTTTGGGGGCACCTGACATCTGGGGCAAGAAAAACTGTAGAAAATGGCGTCGGCTGGATGTTCATCGTGCATACAGCTGCAGTCATAACAGATGGATGTCCTTCAAGGATGCATCTGCAGTCCTAACATATGGGTTGTCCTGCCTCGGGCAGCCCCTCGGTCGGCCGGATTCCAAAGTCTGGGTCTGGCCTCGGCTGATGTCGCACTTCACCCGACGTCATCGCTGCTGTGTATTGGGTATAAAGGCATCAGCCGACGCCATTTTCCTCAGTCTTTCTTGCCGCGCGGTGCCCGAAGCAGAAGCTGTTCGCAAGTGCCGGTCGGTCAGATCCAGAGATTTCTACTACCGAAGACTTCTAAAAAGCTAAGTACCTCGCTGGGGACTCTTTCTTGCCTCAGCCGATGTCAGAAAAAGTAAATAATTGTTTAACTTGTGGGAAACAAATACCTCATAAGGATTTCCACTTTTACTGCCTTCCTTGCTTAGGCCCAGACCACGACGTATCAGCTTGTCTAGCCTGTGCTTCCTTCAACCGACGGACACTTAGACGTCGGTCGGAGTTTGCAGAGGAGTTTTTTGGTCCCGCTTTTGCTTACAAAATGCCGTCGGAGACTCCGACTTCACAATTAGCTAAAAAGCGTAAGGAAAAGGACCGACACTCGCGTTCCGCGGTTTCGGCTGAAATCACGGCTAAGCCAACCGCGAGTGTCTCTGTTTCGGCTGAAACCGAGTCCTCGGTTCTTCCTTCGGCCGAAAGCATGTCTCCGATGGCCGAGGCCTCACAGAGCATGGCTGAATCTGCTACTGAAATTTCCACTGCTGTAGCAGGCACCCAGGACTTATCAGATACTATTCCTCTAGACATATCTACTCCTCCATGTGGAGCTGCTAGGCCCCCTGCATCTATGTCTATCAAGGCTTTTTCTAGGGCTAAAGCAGCTAAATCTTCTAAGGCCTTGCCTGCTAAAACCCTCTCTCACAGGCCTACCTCTAGTTCCCAAATGCTCAGCCTGGCTGAGGATCTCATTTCTTTGATCAGGGGATCCCAACCTCACCCAGACAGGGCCTCTCAACCCCCTCCAGAGAAGAGGCCTAGAACAGAGCCCCCGGATCCTGTTTCTACAGACTATTCCTCGGATGATTCAGAAAACTCAGACCCTCCAGAAGGCCCATATTCTCCTTATGTGGATTCTGATGCAGAAGACTCCATTCCTTCTGCCTCTCCTCCTGAAGAATTTTCTTTTGGGGAAACCTTACATGCTATGAGAGAGCATTTTCAATGGCAGGGCCAGGATTTTTCAGATTCAAGGAAAAGGCTAAGGACCTTTTTACATTTACCACAGCATAGGCCTTTAGCCATTCCTCCAGTACTAACAGTTGTTGATGATGCATATAACGATGCCTGTACTGCCCCTGACTCTCTTCCTCCGGCCCCTGCCAAGCCCGACAGATATTACAGGGTCCCGGACACACACTTTCACTTGTATAAGGCTCCTATTGCAGATCCTGAAACCATTTCACAGGGCCCCAAAGCTGTAGCAGCTGCCTCTGCCAAAACCCTCCCTCTGAAAGAGAATCTAGAGCATTAGAGAGATGGGGTAAAAAAGTTTATACTTCTGCTACTCTTTCGGCCAGGGCTTTAAACTGTCAATTCCACATGATTCAGTATCAGGAATTTTTGTTAGACCAGCTAAATAAAAAGCTGTCCTCTCCTGAACCTATAGACCGTAAGTCCCTTCAGGATTTGGTACATAACACTCAGCAGGTCAGTAATCATTCCTTAAAATGCGGCTATGATGCACTGGAGGCTTCCTTTAGATCAGCCATGACTGGAACAGTGATTAGAAGGCATGATTAGAAGGCCTGGTTAAAAGAGCAATCCTTACCAGACCATGTTAAGTCAAAGCTCCTAGATGCTCCTATAGAGAAGCAAGTGCTAAAGAAGGTGGAAGTAAAAGCAAAATCTGTCCAAACAAGTCAAGGATTTCTTACAGGTCCAACCTCCGAGGTTTAGTAGAAATTGGCCTTCAAAGAATTGGTCGTTTCCAGACACCTCCAGAGCACAGAGGCAGAAATAGGCGCCCAAGCGGCAGAGGTCAATCCAGAGGTGCCTACAGGGGACGTCAGTGGCAGCCTAACAACCAGAGAAGTACTGCCACAGATTCAGCTACAACCACTTCCACAGGACAGACACAATGACTTGGCTCTGATACCGCCTACCAGGGAACAACTGGAAGCACCCTTGGGCGGAAAGCTAGCCTTATTTTCCGTAAACTGGCATTACATTACAGGAGACAAATGGATTTTACAGACAATAGACAAAGGCTACAGGTTTCACTTCCACACTCTACCAAAAAAGAGAGGAATGCCAAACCTACCACCAAACCAAAAAACAAACGCTCTAGAACAAATCAACCACCTACTAAGGATGAGAGCTATAGAAAAGGTACTGCCTATGGAACAAGGGCAAGGATTTTACTCCAGACTTTTCCTGGTACCAAGGAAAGAAAATCAATGGAGGCCTATTCTCGACCTGTCCGCTCTGAACACATATCTCATTGTTCCAAAATTCAAAATGCTGACCCGACAGCAACTTCTTCCCATGCTGGGCAAGGAGTCTTGGCTGGTGACTCTAGATCTCAAGGAGGCATACCTGCACGTCCCTATATGACCAGATTGCAGAAGACACCTCAGATTTCTTGCAGGATCAGAGCATTATCAATTCTCAGCATTGCCCTTTGGCTTATCTACTGCGCCCAGAGTATTCACGAAATGCCTGGCATCAGTAATTGCTCATTGCAGGCTTCAGGGAATTCAGATTTATCCATACCTGGACGACTGCCTAATACAAGCAGACAACAAGACCAAATTAACAAAAGATTTGGAAAAGGTTATACAACTGCTGCAAGCCCTGGGATACACAGTCAACATGAAAAAGTCAAGGCTGATACCATCCCAAAGGATAACATTCTTGGGTGCAGAACTGGACACACCAAATCAGATGCATTTCTCACAGCAGAAAAACAAAAGCAACTACCACCCTATTTCATGGCATTAACAACACAGAACCAGCTTACAGCAAGGAAAGTCCTGCAAGCCCTGGGTTACATGGCATCCTGCATAATATTGATTCCGCTTGCCAGGCTGCATATGAGAAAGTTGCAATGGTACCTAAGGAATGTATGGTCTCAGCACAAGCACAGTCTAGAAGCCCAGATTCCAATAATTCCATGCCTGAAACAAGAGTTCATGTGGTGGGCTCAGGCCTGTCAGTTAAACAGAGGACTGCCTTTCCACAAACCTCATCCAAGCCAGACTATCACCACGGACGCCTCGGACCTAGGCTGGGGGGCACACATGGTGGACAAATGTATACAAGGCCTATGGACACAAGACCAGCTGAATCTACACATAAATCAAAAAGAGATGCTGGCAGTGAAACAGGCACTCCAGACATTCAGACCTTTTCTTCAACAGGGTCACTTGCTGATAAGGACGGACAACACCACAGTCATGTGGTATATCAACAAACAGGGAGGCGCACACTCATATCCTCTGTGCCGGATGGCAATGGACCTCTGGAATGTGGCCCTGGACCTCAACATTCAACTCCAGGCCAAATTTGTGCCAGGAAAAGAAAACTCACTAGCAGACACCTTAAGCAGAACTACCACTGATGCCCACGAATGGATGCTGCATCCAGACATCTTCAAAACCATTACAAAGAAATGGGGACTACCAGAAATAGACCTGTTCGCATCCCCACACAACCACCAATTGAGGAAATTCTGCACAAGGACATACCACCCACTTGCTTGGAAGGTGGACTCCCTATCCTTCAGTTGGGCAAACCTGACAGCATATGCATTCCCACCTCTTCCTTTGATGCACAAAGTGCTACTGAAGATCAAAGAAGATCACCCAAGGATAATCCTGATTGCTCCAGACTGGCCGAGGCAGCATTGGTACCCGCTACTGAGGAGTATGTCTTGGACACACGCATGGCCTCTACCTCTATGTCCTTTACTTCTAACACAGAACAACTACAAGATCCTACATCCAAACTTGAAAACACTACAGCTAGCTGCTTGGAATATTACATAAAATAAAACAACCCAGAATTATCTCAGAGGGTTAAGGACATTATCCTGGAGGCTCGCAGACCCTCCACAAGAAAGACTTATTCAGCCAAATGGAAAAGATACCTCATTTGGAGTGCAGCAAAAGGAGAAAATGTATCCTTAGCAAACATAGCTAACATCCTGGAATACTTAGCAGAACTGTTCCACAATGACCTGTCTTACTCCTCCATTAAGATTCATGCATCAGCAATTTCAGCAGAATACAACATGGATCCTCCAGTCTTCTCTCATCCTCTACTCAGGCAGTTTCTGAGAGGAATTAAAAATGTAAAGCCTCCAAGGAAGCCACCTTTGCCTACATGGGACCTTAACTTTGTGCTGGAAAAGTTAACACTTCCCCCTTTTGAACCAGCAGCAACAGCAGAATTACAGTTCTTATCTTGGAAAACTGCTTTTCTGCTTGCAATCACTTCAGCAAGAAGGGTTTCTGAATTACAGGCATTAATGGCAGTACAGCCCTTCCTCATCTTCCATCAGGATCGAGTGTCCTTGAGGACTAACCCTACTTTTATGCCAAAAGTGGTCTCCAGAGTATCATTGAACCAAGCAATCCACCTACCAACATTCTTCCCCAACCCACAGAACAGGGGGGAAAGATTACTACATACCTTGGATGTGCACAGGCAATTATGCTACTATCTAGACAGAACTAAGACCAACAGAAAAACTGACCAGCTTCTGGTAGCATATGCAACAGGAATGGAAGGAAAAGCAATTTCAAAACAGACAATCTCAAAATGGATAGGAAATTGCATTAGATTTTGTTACTCTTTTCGTGGAAAGACAACTCCAGAAAACATCAGACCTCATTCCACAAGGGCTACAGCCACTACTACAGCTTTCCTACGAGGAGTGGCTATCAAAGACATTTTAGAAGCTGCTACTTGGAGCTCCGTGCATAAATTTGCCAAGCATTATAATCTTCCTTTATACTCCAGATCCCGAGCAGGTTTTGCAACTGCTGTTTTACAAGGGATCTTAACTACACCATCATTATCTTAGTGCCTCCTCCCCCAGTTTGGCTATGGTATTCTACCCATATGTTAGGACTGCAGATGCATCCTTGAAGGACATAGTACAGTTTTGTACCTACCATAAATGTAGATGTCCGAGAGGTATGCATCTGCAGTCAGGATTACCCGCCCTCCTTCCCCTCTGTGGTACTCCTAGGGTATTTGTCCATCTTGTAGCTAGCTGGGGGAATCTATTATGGTGTATTTGTTTGTATATATGTATATACATGCTTATATTGTTTGCTCTCTACTGTTTGGAACCATTTGCATTTATCCAAATTTAGCCTTCCTAGAGGGCACCTGGCATCTGGGGCAAGAAACACTGAGGAAAATGGCGTCGGCTGATGCCTTTATACCCAATACACAGCAGCTATGACGTCGGGTGAAGTGCAACATCAGCCGAGGCCAGACCCAGACTTTGGAATCCGGCCGATCGAGGGGCTGCCTGAGGCAGGACAACCCATATGTTAGGACTGCAGATGCATACCTCTCGGACATCTACATTTATGGTAGGTACAAAACTGTACTGTTCTCCTGCCGTCTGGCGGGTCCTCGGTCGGCCGAATTCCAAAGTCTAGGTCCGGCGTCTGTTGTCGTCGCTTCTTCCCTGACGTCAGTGCGACAGGGGTATAAAAGAACCAGCCGACGCCATTTTCTTCAGTCTTTCTTGCCGCGCGGTGCCTGAAGCAGAAGCAGTTCGCAAGTTCCGGTCAGCCAGCTCCTGAGATTACGAAAAATTTGGAAACCGAAGTCTCCTTAAAAGCTAAGTACCCTGTTGGGGAAACTTTTCTTGCCTCAGACCGATGTCAGACAAAGTTAATAATTGTATTTCTTATGGGAAGCAAATACCGCATAAGGATTTCCATTCCCTCTGTATACCTTGTTTAGGCCCAGACCACGACGTCTCGGTCTGTCACTTTTGTGCTACATTCAACAAACGCACTATTAAGCGTCTGGCGGAGTTCGCCCAGCATTTTTTTGGGAAAGCATTTAACTATACCATGTCGTCGGATACTCCGACTCCGGTTTTGTCTAAAAAACACAAAGACAAGGACCGGCACTCGAGGTCCGCGGCCTCTACCGACACCACACCAAAGCCGACTCCACGTGGTCCGGTTCTCAGTGAGGTGCCTACGCAGCCCCTGATTACCGATGACACATCTTTGGCGGTGTCTCCTGTACCCGAGGTCGCAGGCTCCTCGGCCCACACCCCGACTACAGCTACCAAAGCCACTCTTGGCGTTGAAACACAGAATGTGGACAGGTCCACCTCCACTCAAAGTGTCTTCAGACCTTCCTCTTCTTTCTCCAAGGCTTTCATCAAGTCTAAAGCAACCATGCACCCTAAGAGACCAGCTACACAGGGCCCATCTCCAGGCCCCATGCCTAAGAAACAGATGCTTAAAATGGCTGAGGATTTAATTACTCTAATCAGAGGTTCTCAGCCACCTCCGGACAAAAGGCCCAGAGTGGAGGAAGATTCCCCCTCCTCTGATCAGGGCTCCATTATTTCAGAACACTCTGATGATCAGGAACAGTCTTACTCCCATTTTGAAGACTCTGATGCAGAGGAGTCTATTCCTTCTGTATCCCCCCGTGAGGATTACTCATTTGGGGAAACTTTGCATACCTTAAGGAAACACTTCCACTGGTAAGGCCAGGATTACTCAGATTCCAAGAAAAGGCTCAGGGAATTTCTTTTGTTACCCCAGCACAGGCCTCTGGCTATACCTCCTGTCTTTGACATCCTAGATGATGTTTACTCGGAGGCCTGCCTTAACCTGGACTCTCTACCTCCAGCTCCAGTTAAGCCTGACAGGTACTACAGGGTTCCTGACTCACACCAATTTCTTTACAAAAGCCATGCTGCTGACCTAGAAACCATCTCACAGGGGCCCAAGGGAGTTAAGGCTTCCATTGCCAAAAATCCATTGCCTTCCGAGAGAGATTCCAGATCCTTAGAAAGGTGGGGAAAAAAGGTATATACCTCGGCTTCCTTAACCATGAGGGCCTTAAACTGTCAGTTTCATATGCTAAAATGCCAACAGTTTCTGTTATCTCAATTGAAAAGTAAAATGTCACAACCTGAACAACCAGACTTGAAGGAGTTGCAGGATTTGATGCATAGTGTAGAACAAGTGGGTAAACATACCTTACAATGTGGTTTTGATGCTCTAGAGGCCTCATGTAGAGCTGCTGTTACAGGCTCAGTCATACGTAGGCATGCCTGGCTCAAGGAACAAGCCTTGCCTGATCATGTCAAAGCTAAATTACTAGACGCCCCTCTTCAAAAGGATGTACTATTTGGGGCAAATGCTGAGGAAGTATTACGGAAAATGGAGGAAAAAGCTAAATCAATGCAAACTGTGAAAGAATTTCTGCAGGTTCAGCCCCCACGTTTTAGTAGAAATTGGCCTTCCAAAAACTGGTCCTTTCCTGCCACAGACAGACCCCAAAGAGGCAGATACAGGTGCCTGAGGGGCAGAGGACAATCACAAGGATCGTACAGAGGCAGACAATGGCAAGCTCCTACATAAAGAGGTGGTGAGGACAACTCACAATCTTTCAGAAAGCAAACCCAATGACTTTCCCCTTTGCAGGCCAACCAGGTCTCTCTTGATTCTCTATCTTTGAACTGGTTTACATCTTACCTTAATAACCGTCAGCAGGCTGTACTCTGGCACAGTGAACTATCTAATCACCTCCCAATCTCCCTCGGTGTCCCACAAGGCTCTATTTTAGGCCCACTCTTATTTTCTATCTTTGTTAACGACCTGCAATCTGCTATTCCATACTCCACCTGCATTCAGTATGCAGATGATTCAACCTTAATCTGCTCAGCTACCTCACCAACCGAACTTCAGTCCCTTACCCAAAAAGCCTTCAACACTGTAGAACAATGGTTCTCTCACCGCTGCCTCCTTCTAAATCCCCCCCCAAAAAATAAATTGCTACTTTTCACCCCAACCCAAAAGTCCATCTCTTCTCATTTCAATCTCACTTCTAATAATGGTACCCTTATCTCACCTGACCCTACCACTAAACTGCTAGGAATAACAATTGACAACAATCTAAACTTTCATACACACATAAACGCTACAATAAAATTAATTAATAAGAAATTGGGATCCCTTTACAGAATCAAACCCTATCTTACTCCAGAAGCTAGGTCTGCTATAGCTAGAACTCACCTTTTATCCACTCTGCTCTACGCCGCTCCCATTTATACTAATATCTCTAAAAATAACCTCAAGAAACTAACAACTTCCTATAATAATATTGCTAGTTTTGCTACAGGCTCTCCTTTCAGAACCCATCACTGTCTTCATCTTAAACAATTAAACTGGCTTGAATTCCTTAACCAGCTTCAATTTCCCCAGCTTACAATAGCTCATAAGACCCTGTATCAACCTAGCAACACTCCTATACTTTGTAGCCTCATTACACCTTATAACAATCTCAAAAATCTACGTTCTTCAAACAGACTGCTGATTAATACTACTAAATCCAACAACTCAGCAGGTGACTCCTTGTTCTCCAACTCTGTAGGAAAATTATGGAATAAACTTCCTTCCAATATCACAGCTCAGACTTCTCTTTTTCTTTTTAAAAAACCTCTAAAACCATATCTCAATAATCACCGGCTATGCACCTGTACTAACCCTGACTAATTGTCTCTCACCCCCCCCCCCACTCACTTATCTCACCCTTCCTTCATTTACTACCTATTACAAATTAACAACCCATTCTATTGTACACAAATTATATGTATATATGTATATAAGTAAAATTTATCTCTGTACCTTACAGAACTGGATTAGTATTCTACATTATTTGTTAAAACTTTTGTATTATCTTATATTTTTTTGATTTTTTTTTTTTGGCAACAATGTATAACTTCTAATCATTTAGCATCTATTAACTCTGTACAAATACGTGGAGCTTTTCTCCCCGGGCCTCTACTGGAAATGGACATGTATCCAGCTAGACTAGCCCGGTCAACAAATGTAAAATAAATAAATAAATGGCAGCCCCCTTAGGAGGAAAGCTGGCACTATTCTCAAAAAATTGGCATGTTGTCACAAAGGACAAATGGATCCTGGACATTATAAACCGAGGCTACAAATTCCATTTTCATACCCTTCCAAAAATGAGAGGCATGCCAAAACTGCCACACAATCAAAGGGCAGAGGCACAAAAGCAAATTTCAGATCTTATAAAAATGAAAGCAATTCAAGAGGTACCTACACACGAACAAGGTCAAGGTTTTTATTCCAGGCTATTTCTGGTGCCAAGGAAGGGAAAAGATTGGAGACCTATTTTGGATCTTTCCATCCTAAACACATTCCTACTGCACTAAAATTCAAGATGCTCACTCTACAGCAATTTCTTCCCATGCTGGGCAAGGAGTCTTGGCTGGTAACATTGGACCTCAAGGAGGCATACCTGCATGTCCCAATCAGACAAAATTGCAGAAGATACCTCAGATTTCTTGCAGGTTCAACCCATTATCAATTCTCTGCATTGCCCTTTGGCTTATCTACTGCGCCCAGAGTATTCACAAAATGCCTGGCATCATTAATTGCCTACTGCAGACTTCAAGGGATACAAATATACCCTTATTTGGACGACTGCCTGATCCAAGCGGACAGCAAGCACATTCTTCTGAAACATCTGGCTTATGTAATAATGTTATTAAACTCTCTGGGATACACAGTCAACAAAGAGAAATCAAGGCTAATACCCTCTCGGAATATAATTTTCCTGGGTGCCAGTTTGGACACAAACACCCAGATGTCCTACCTCACGCCAGAGAAGCAGGGGCAACTAATTCAATATTTCAGAACACTGGCAAATTGCACCAGGCTGACTGCAAGGAAAATCCTGCAGGCTCTGGGATTCATGGCATCTTGCATCTTACTAATCCCATGTGCAAAGCTGCATATGAGAAAACTACAATGGTACCTAAAAAACATATGGTCTCAACACAGCCACAGTTTGGAAACAATAATACCACTAATTCCATGTCTGCAAAAGGAATTTCTGTGGTGGACTCAAGCATGTCAAACAAACACAGGTCTTCCATTCAGCAAGCCTCAAGCAAATCAAGTCATCACAACAGACACCTCGGACTACACCTGGGGGGCGTACATGACAGACCCGTGCATTCAGGGCAAATGGTCCCAAAAAGAAAAGCACCTTCACATCAATCAAAAAGAAATGCTAGCAGTAATAAATGCTATTATAGCTTTCAAGGACCTTCTACAACCAGGTCAACTATTGATAAGAACGGACAACACCACAGTTATGTGGTACATAAACAAGCAGGGAGGAACACATTCTTATCCCCTATGCAGACTGGCCATGTCACTTTGGAACATGGCCATGGACTTACAAATGGAACTACAAGCACAGTACTTGCCAGGCAAGGAAAACACGCTGGCAGACAACCTAAGCAGGAATATGACAGATCCACACGAATGGAAGTTGCATCCAAAACGTTTTACAGAAATAATCCAAGAATGGGGAAGGCCAGACATAGATCTCTTTGCCTCCCACAAAAATCATCAATTGACAAAATTCTGCTCGAGGATCTTCCATCCAAAGGCCTGGAGAGTGGACGCTCTCTCTTTCAGTTGGACATCAATTACAGTTTATGCCTTCCCGCCTCTTCCTCTGCTGCCCAAAGTCCTATTGAAGACCAGAGCAGACAGACCAAAGATGATCCTCATTGCTCTGGACTGGCCAAGGCAACACTGGTACCCACTCCTGAGGAGCCTGATGCATTCCCCTCCATGGACCCTGCCTCTAATGCCTCTTCTTCTGACTCAGCACAAATTCAAAACTCTTCACAGTCAGCTAAAAACACTCAATCTAGCTGCATGGAAGATTCCTTAGCATCACAGCAGGCCCTACTCTCCAAGGAGGTGCAGGATGTCATTTTGGAGGCCAGAAGGCCATCAACTAGAAAAGCTTACTCCGCAAAATGGAAACGTTTTTTGTCTGGAATGAGAAAAAGGGCCAGAGCCCTGGAAAACTGAATTTACCTCAAATACTACAATATTTGGCTCAACTGCTAAGCAGTGGACTTTCGTTCTCCTCCATCAAAATCCATGCCTCAGCCATTTCTGCAGAATACAACACTGATCCTCCTTTATTCTCTCACCCTCTTTTAAGACAGTTCCTCAGAGGGGCTAAGAATTTAAGACCTCCAAGGAAACAACCAATACCTGCTTGGGATCTTAATTTCATTCTGGAAAAACTGACTTTGCCTCCTTTTGAGCCAGCTGCCTCATCAGATTTGCAATATCTGTCCTGGAAAACAGCTTTCCTTCTGGCTATCACTTCAGCTCATAGAGTTTCAGAACTACAGGCTCTCATGGCTGGTCCAGCCTTTTATCATCTTCCATTAGGACAGAGTTTCCTTACGAACCAACCCATCCTTTATGCCTAAAGTGGTATCCAGGGTAGCTTTAAATCAGGCCATACATTTACCTACTTTTTATCCCAATCCTCAAAACAAAGGGGAGAGACTACTACATTCCTTGGACATCCACAGGCAACTGCGTTATTATTTGGACAGAAGAAAACCTTTCAGAAAATCAGAACAGCTCTTTGTGGCCTATGCGGTAGGAGCTCAAGGAAAGCCAATTTCCAAACAGACAATCTCAAAATGGATAGCCCACTGCATATGCTTTTGCTATTCCTTTCATGGCAAAACTGTACCTACAGGCATTAGAACTCATTCCACCAGGGCCACAGCCACCTCTGCAGCCTTCCTCAGAGGAGTTCCTACCAAGGATATCTTGGAAGCAGCCACTTGGAGTTCTGTGCATACCTTCTCCAAACACTACAACCTACCATTATACTCCAAATCTAGAGCAGGCTTTGCCACTGCAGTCTTGCAGGGCATTTTGGCTCCTCCTAGTTCCACCTAGTGCCTACCACCCCTTTCTTAGCTTTGGGATTCTACCCATCTGTTATGACTGCAGCTGTATGCAAAATGAACATAGTACAGTTTTGTACCTACCATAAATGTAGATGTTAGAGTGCTAATACAGCTGCAGTCCAGGTTTCCCTCCCTCCTTCCCCTCTAGGGGTATTCTTTTATGGTGTACTTGCTTGCAACTACTGTTTTTTGATTATATTGCATTGCATTACTACATCATTTTATGTATTGCCTTCCTTCTGGGGGCACCTGACATCTGGGGCAAGAAAAACTGAAGAAAATGGCGTTGGCTGGTTCTTTTATACCCCTGTCGCTCTGACGTCAGGGAAGAAGCGACGACAACCGACGCCGGACCTAGACTTTGGAATTTGGCCAACCGAGGGACCCGCCTGACGGCAGGAGAACCCATCTGTTACGACTGCAGCTGTATTAGCACTTGAACATCTACATTTATGGTAGGTACAAAACTGTACTTTTCTCAGTCCCTATGAAGTGAATTTCCATGACTTTCACCTATTCCCCCCAGATGTCCTTCAAGGATGCATCTGCAGTCATAACAAATGGGTTGTCCTGTCGTCAGGCAGCCCTTCGGTCGGCCGGATTCCAAAGTCTGGGTCCGGCTTCGGCTGATGTCGCACTTCACCCGACGTCATCTCTGCTGGTCTTCGGGTGTAAAGGCATCAGCCGACGCCATTTTCCTCAGTCTTTCTTGCCGCGCTCAAGCAGAAGCTGTTCGCAAGTGCCGGTCGGTCAGATCCAGAGATTACTACTACCGAATACTACCAAGACTTCTAAAAGCTAAGTACCCGTTGGGACTCTCTCTTGCCTCAGCCGATGTCAGAAAAAGTCAATAACTGTTTAACTTGTGGGAACAAATACCTCATAAAGATTTCCACTCTTACTGCCTGCCTTGCTTAGGCCCAGACCACGACGTAGCAGCCTGTTCGCCTGTGCTTCCTTTAACCGACGAACGCTTAGGCCGGTCGGAGTTTGCTGAACAGTTTTTCGCTCAGATTTTGCGTACATTATGCCGCTGGATCCTCCGACTACCCAAATTGTTAAAAACACAAAGAAAAAGACCGACACTGGGTCGCGGTTTCGCCGAAACCACGGTTAAGCAAGCCACGGTGTCTCTGTTTCGCCGAAACCGAAAACCGGTCAATCTTCAGCCGAATCCATGACTACTACTGAGGCTCCTGCTACCTTAGTTGAATCGGCCTCAGAAGTTTTGCCTACTACTGTGGTTCCTAGTGATTTATCAGACACCATTCCTTTGGATGTCTCTACCCCAGCACGTGGTGCTGCTAGGCCTCCTGCAGCCATGTCTATTAAGGCCTTTGCCAGGGCTAAAGCAGCCAAAACTGTTAAATCAGTGTCTGTTAAGCCCCTCACACAGGCCCACTTCTAGTTCACAAATGCTTACTCTGGCTGAGGATTTAATATCCTTAATTAGGGATCCCAATCCCACCCAGACAGGGCCTCTCAGCCCCAGAAAAGAGACCTAGAGCAGAGCCCCCCGAGCCAGTGTCCTCTGATGATTCTTCGGATGACTCAGACATTACAGACCAGCCAGAGGCTCCTTTTTCTACTTATGAAGATTCAGACGCTGAAGAATCCATTCCATCTGCCTCTCCACCAGAGGAATTCTCCTTTGGGGAAACCTTACATGCCATGAGAGAACAATTCCAATGGCAGGGACAAGATTTCTCAGATTCAAGAAAAGGCTTAGGACATTTCTGCACTTACCACAACATAGGCCCTTAGCTATACCTCCAGTACTGCCTGTTGTGGATGATGCATTTAATGATGTTTGCACTGCTCCTGATACTTTACCTCCAGCCCCTGCCAAACCAGATAGATTTTACAGGGTGCCAGACACTCATCACCACCTATACAAGGCCCCACTTGCAGATCCTGAGACTATATCCCAGGGGCCTAAGGCAGTAGCCTCGACCTCAGCAAAACCCTATTCCTTCTGAAAGGGAATCCAGGTCCTTAGAGAGATGGGGAAAAAGTTTACACCTCTGCTACTCTCTCAGCTAGAGCTTTAAACTGTCAGTTTCATATGATCCAATACCAAGAGTTTATGCTTGATCAGTTAACTAAGAAGCTGTCCACTGATGACCCCTTAGATAAGAAATATGTTTTAGAAATGGTGAATAACATTCAGCAGGTTAGTAACCATTCTTTAAAATGTGGCTATGATGCACTGGAGGCTTCATTTAGATCAGCCATGACTGGCACAGTGATAAGAAGGCATGCATGGTTGAAAGAACAGGTCTTGCTGGATCATGTTAAAGCAAAGCTGTTAGATGCTCCTATGGATAAGGCCAGTCTATTTGGTACACCTGCTCAGCAAGTAATGAAGAAAATGGAAGAGAAGGCAAAATCTGTACAAACAGTTAAGGATTTCTTACAGGTTCAGCCCCAAGGTTTAGCAGGAACTGGCCTGCCAAAAATTGGTCCTTTCCAGACTCCTCAAAATCTCAAAGAGGCAGGAATAGACGCTCTAGAGGCAGAAATCAATCCAGAGGAGGTGCCTACAGAGGACGACAGTGGCAAGGCAATAACCGAGGCACAGACACAACCACTGCCACTGCAAAAGGACAATCACAGTGACTTGGCTCTGACACCGCCTACCAGGGAGCAAATAACAGCACCTTTAGGCGGAAAGTTAGCCTTATTTTCGAAAAATTGGCACTATATCACAAAAGACAAGTGGATTTTGCAAACCATAGACCAAGGTTACAGGTTCCACTTCCACACTTTACCAGTAAAAAGAGGAATGCCAAACCTACCTCCAGAAGCTCTAAAGCAGATAGCGCAATTAACAAAGATAAGAGCTGTGCAAAGAGTACCAATAACAGAACAGGGCAAAGGATTCTACTCCAGACTCTTCCTAGTACCAAGAAAGGAGAAAAGTTGGAGACCTATTCTCGACCTGTCCGTCTTAAACACATACATCATTGTCCCAAAATTCAAAATGCTGACCCTACAGCAACTTCTTCCCATGCTGGGCAAGGAGTGTTGGCTGGTAACTCTAGATCTCAAGGAGGCATACCTGCACGTTCCCATACGACCAAATTGCAGAAGATACCTCAGATTTCTTGCAGGATCAGAGCATTATCAATTCTCAGCATTGCCCTTTGGCTTATCTACTGCCCAGAGTATTCACAAAATGCCTGGCATCAGTAATCGCCACTGCAGGCTACAGGGAATCCAAATTTATCCATACCTGGACGACTGCCTGTTACAAGCGGACAACAAAAGCAAGCTGACAACAGATTTACAAAAAGTCATTTGCTTACTACTAGCCCTGGGATACACAGTCAATTTACAAAAGTCAAGACTGATACCATCCCAAACAAGAACATTCTTGGGTGCGGAATTGGACACAGCAAAACAAATGGCATTCCTAACTGCAGAATAACAAAACAACTCCCTCTTTACTTCTTGGCATTAACAAAGCAGAACAAACTAACAGCAAGAAAAGTACTGCAGGCCTTGGGCTTCATGGCATCATGCATAATCTTGGTCCCACATGCCAGACTGCATATGAGAAAGCTACAGTGGTACCTAAAGAATTTATGGTCTCAACACAGGCACAGCTTAGAAACCAAAATCCCACTAATCCCATGCCTGAAACAGGAGTTCCTATGGTGGGCTCAAGCATGCCAGTCAAACCCAGGCTTGCCCTTCCACAACTTTCAAGCAAGCCAAACCATCACAACGGACGCCTCAGACCTAGGCTGGGGCGCACATGTTGGACAAATGCATACAAGGATTGTGGACTCCAGACCAGCTGCACCTGCACATAAACCAAAAAGAAATGCTGGCAGTAAAACTAGGAATCCAGAAATTCAGACCATTCCTCAAAGAAGGCCATTTACTGATAAGGACAGACAACACCACAGTCATGTGGTACATCAACAAACAGGGAGGCACTCATTCATACCCCCTATGCAGAATGACTCTGGACCTTTGGAATATGGCTCTGAGCTACAACATCCAGTTACAGGCAATATTTCTGCCGGGAAAAGAAAACACCCTAGCAGACATGTTAAGCAGAACCACCTCGGATGCTCACGAATGGATGCTACACCCAGACATCTTCAAGGCCATCACAAAGAAATGGGGAATGCCACAAATAGACCTATTCGCATCCCCACTCAATCACCAGCTCAAAAAATTCTGCACAAGGACATACCACCCACTTGCATGGAAGGTGGACTCTCTATCCTTCAGTTGGAAAGGCCTGACGGCATATGCATTTCCACCTCTTCCTTTGATGCACAAGGTACTACTGAGAATCAAAGAGGAACGCCCAAGGATAATCCTGATAGCTCCGAATTGGCCAAGACAACACTGGTATCCATTGCTGAGGAGCATGTCTCAGGGGAGAATGTGGTCAATACCCCTGATGCCTTTGATGTTAACTCAGAACAACTACGACATCATGCACCCAAACCTAAAAACCTTGCAACTGACTGCCTGGAACATCACATAGCAGCAACTAACCCAGACCTATCCCAAAGGGTTAAAGACATTATCCTTGAAGCCCGCAGACCTTCAACAAGAAGGAACTATGCAGGAAAATGGAAAAGATTTGTCATTTGGAGTACTGAAAGAGGAAAAGATGTGTCGAACATAGATATTGCTAACATCCTGGAGTACTTGGCAGAGCTTATACATACAGGCCTGTCCTATTCCTCCATCAAGATACATGCATCAGCTATTTCAGCAGAATACAGCTTCGATCCACCTGTCTTTTCGCATCCTCTACTCAGGCAATTCCTCAGAGGGATCAAGAATGTAAAACCTCCTAGGAAACCACCATTACCAGCATGGGACTTGAACTTTGTGCTAGAAAAACTGACACTCCCTCCATTTGAACCAGCAGCAACAGTAGATCTTCAACACCTATCATGGAAAACTGCTTTCCTACTGGCAATTACTTCGGCAAGGAGGGTTTCGGAACTACAGGCCTTAATGGCAGTACAACCCTTCCTAATCTTCCATCAAGATAGGGTGTCCATGAGAACTAATCCTACATTTATGCCTAAGGTGGTATCCAGAGTGTCTTTAAACCAGGCAATCCACCTACCTACCTTCTTTGCCAATCCACAGAACAGGGGGGAAAGACTGCTGCATACCTTGGATGTACATAGACAGTTATGCTACTACCTGGACATAACCAAAGCTCACAGAAAGACTGACCAGCTTTTAGTAGCCTATGCAACAGGAAGGGAAGGAAAAGCAATTTCCAAACAGACAATCTCCAAATGGATAGGAAATTGCATAAGATTCTGTTACTCCTACCACGGAAAACCAATTCCACAGAACATAAGACCTCATTCTACAAGGGCTACAGCCACTACCACAGCTTTCTTACGAGGAGTGGCTACCAAGGACATTATTGAGGCGGCTACTTGGACCTCCGTGCATACATTTGCCAATCATTATAATTTACCTCTGTACTCTAGATCCCGAGCAGGGTTTGCCACTGCTGTACTGCAAGGGATCCTAACTACACCATAATTCTTCTTCCTCCTCCCCTAGTTTGGCTATGGTATTCTCCCCATTTGTTATGACTGCAGATGCATCCTTGAAGGACATAGTACAGTTTTGTACCTACCATAAATGTAGATGTCCGAACAGGATAGCATCTGCAGTCAGGATTACCCACCCTCCTTCCCCTCTGTGGTACTCCTAGGGTATTTACCCTCCTAATAGTTAGCTGGGAGGGAGTCTCTTATGGTGTATTTGTTTGTATATATGTACATACATTGTTGTTTTTTGTGTTTGCCTTCTACTTTTTTGGAAACCTTGGCATTTATCCAAAATATAGCTTACCAAGAGGGCAACTGGCATCTGGGGCAAGAAACACTGAGGAAAATGGCGTCGGCTGATGCCTTTATACCCGAAGACCAGCAGAGATGACGTCGGGTGAAGTGCGACATCAGCCGAAGCCGGACCCAGACTTTGGAATCCGGCCGACCGAAGGGCTGCCTGACGACAGGACAACCCATTTGTTATGACTGCAGATGCTATCCTGTTCGGACATCTACATTTATGGTAGGTACAAAACTGTACTTTCTGTCAGCTCCGGAGGATGTCTGCGCTCTAATGCCTGCAGTGTTCCTGATAATCAGCCAGTTCCCTCTAAAAAGGTGGATAGAATGCATAGATTTTCCTCAGTCTAAGTTTTTATACACTCTTCCCAAACCTGACCCAGCCACTATAGTTTTAGTTAATCCTACTGCTGCTAAACACTTGGTTAATTCCAGTCTTAACCTTCCTGTAATTGTCCAAAAGAGCATAGAAAAATATGGAAAAAAAGTGTATGCTTCTGTAACTTTGATTTTCAAAATTTTGAATTGTCAGGCTCACACTTAAAGTTTATTCTGAGTAATAGAAGAAGGTATGATGATTGTTTTGACTGCAGTTGCTTCTTGTGAGGAAAATCTGCTTCGTATAATTTGGTTTCTTCCATTTTGCAAGTTGCAGCTCATTGTTTGCAGTATGTATGGCTTATTCGATACTACTTCCAGGGCTACAAACCGTGGTACTATTTTGAGAAGTTTTGCCTTGCTGAGTTCTCAGAACCTCCCAGATGAAGTATAAAATGAGATTTTAAATTCTCTCTCTTTGGCTAGAGATTTTTGATCCCTCTGCTGCAGAAGTTATTAAAGTGTGATGAAAGGGATAAGTTAATACAGGAACTCTCTTTTTCAGCCCTCCTTTTCCTTAATTTCCAAGGGATTCTTGAACACCTTGTCCAGTTTTGGCAAAAACAAAGTGTGACAGTTTCAACAAAATGCAGGTAAACAGAAATTTAAGAAGTGGCAAGAGTATTTAAAAAAAAAATAAATAAATAAAATCTCACTGCCCCCCCCCCCAAAAAAAAAAAACCCACAAACAAAAAAAAAAAAAAAAACAGGACAGTCTAACAAGCCAGAATGACTAAGAAAAAAAATTCAGTCTTCAAGGGTTACCAACACTATAAGCTCCACACTGGAAAGAAAACTAAAAAAACATAATGTTCCAGCGTGTTGTGTACCCTAGTCAGAATGACTATTTGAGGGGCCCTGTCCCCCCTGTCTCACTCTAGCAGTCCTTTTTCCCATCCAGAAGGTCTGAATCTCCACTTTTCTGTTTGAAAACAGATAGATGGCCTTCTGTTCTCATGTTGCAGTATTCATAACAGGAGTTGCTGCCTGCAGCGTCACTGTCTGGCCAGTATACCAAAGTTTTTTTCACAGGAGGGTACGTGTGATGTCCCTTACCAGGGCCATAAACTGACATTGGGTATAAAAGTGATGTCTGCATGTACCCTCATCAGATTTTTTTTGCCGCAGTGAAGTCCGACTCCTGTTTGCCAGTTCCACAAGCAGATTGCGTTTCTTCAGATGACCAAATACGATTCCGTTCAAGACCAGGTGACCGTTTCTTCAACCGATACAAATAAATGCCCTGTTGGGCTTTTTCCTTACTTTGATTACAGTTTAGACTTGCATGTCATCTAGAAAGGGGAAGTGTGTTTGTGGGAGGCAAATTCCTCACAAGGACATGCACGAGAAGTGCATATTTTGCTTAGATGAGGCCCACGACCATACGTCCTGCCCTGTTTGCAAATCTTTCACCCCAAAACACTCTGAAGCCACTTACACTGAAGTTGTATTTAGAGAACCAAAGGCTACGTCACTTAGCGCTCAGTATGGAAGGAGTAGGCCCATCCGCTGAGTCGCCGAGAAAGAAGGCCAAGAAAATTAGACCGGAATCCCATGCTGTGCCTCAGGCATCCAAGCAGGATGTCCTTCAAGGATGCATCTGCAGTCATCACATATGGGTTGTCCTGCCTCAGGCAGCCCTTCGGTCGGCCGGATTCCAAAGTCTGGGTCTAGCGTCGGCTGATGTCGCCCTTTCCCCGACGTCAGAGCGCCTGGGGTATAAAAGCATCAGCCGACGCCATCTTCCTCAGTCTTTCTTGCCGCGTGGTGCCCGAAGCAGAAGCAGTTCGCAAGTGCCGGTCGGCCAGCTCCTGTAATTCAGCTACCGAAGACTTCAAAAGCTAAGTACCCCGTTGGGGACTCTTTCTTGCCTCAGCCGATGTCAGATAAAGTTAATTGCTTAACTTGTGGGAAACAAATACCTCATAAGGATTTCCACTCTTACTGCCTCCCCTGCCTAGGCCCAGACCACGACGTCTCTGCCTGTTCAGCCTGTGCTTCCTTCAACCGACACACTCTTAGACGTCGGGCGGAGTTTGCAGAGGAATTTTTGGGGCTAGTTTTTCATACAATATGCCGTCGGAGACTCCGACTTCTCATTTAATAAAGAAACGGAAGGACAAGGACCGACACACGCGGGCCGCGGTTTCGGCTGAAACCACAGCCAGGCCTACCGCGAGTGTCTCAGTCTCGGCTGAAACCGAGTCCTTGGTATTTTTGACCCCCGAAACCGCCCAACCGACAACCTCGGCCCCGGAGGCCCCTGCTGAGTCGGTTATTGAATTTCCTTCAGAAACTGGTGTCTTGGAAACTTCCGACACCATTCCTCTAGACAAAACTACACCAGCACGTGGTGCAGCTAGGCCTCCTGCATCCATGTCCATAAAGGCATTCACCAGGGCTAAAGCTGCTAAACATACAAAAGCTATGCCTCCCAGGGTTATTCCTCAGGGACCCTCTACAAGTTCACAGATTCTAACTTTAGCAGAGGACCTTATTTCCTTGATTAGGGTCTCTCAACCCCATCCGGACAGGGGCTCTCAACCTCCTCTAGACAAAAGGCCCAGGGTTGAGCCCTCTGATCCCCACTCCTCAGAGGAGGCCTCTGATGGCTCTGCTCTCTCGGACTACCAGGAGGAGGCTTTTTCGCCTCGAGGATTCTGATGCAGAGGAATCAATCCCCTCGGCCTCCCCTCCTGAATAACTATCCTTCGGGGAGACCCTTCACACTATGAGAGAGCATTTCAAATGGCAGGGCCAGGAATTCTCTGATTCCAGGAAAAGATTAAGAACTTTTCTGCATTTACCTCAGCATAGACCTTTGGCTATTCCTCCTGTTTTGAACGTCATTGATGATGTGTACTCTGAGTCTAGCATAACCCCTGACACTCTTCCTCCGGCCCCTGTCAAACCCGATAGGTACTACAGGGTCCCGGACTCGCATCTTTTTCTTTACAAGGCCCACTCTGCTGATCCAGAAACTATTTCCCAGGGCCCTAAAGGGGTTGCAGCTGCCACTACTAAAAATCCACTCCCCTCTGAAAGGGAGTCCAGGGCTTTAGAGAGATGGGGTAAAAAAGTGTACACTTTTGCTACTCTTTCTATGAGGGCATTAAATTGTCAATTTCATATGATACAGTACCAAGAGTATTTGTTAGATGAATTGCATAAGAAACTGTCTTCACCTGAACCCCTAGATCGCAAATCACTTCAGGATCTGGTACATAACTCCGAGCAGGTTAGCAACCATTTCTTACAGTGTGGTTATGATGCAGTGGAAGCTTCATGTAGGTCAGCTATGACAGGTGCAGTCATACGTAGGCATGCTTGGCTGAAGGAACAATCTCTGCCAGACCATGTTAAAGCTAATCTTCTGGATGCTCCACTGGAACAGCAAAAGTTATTTGGCTCCACTGCTCAGGAGGTCTTAAAGAAATTTGAGGAAAAGGCAAAATCTGTACAAACAGTCAAAGATTTTCTACAAGTCCAACCACCAAGATTCAGCAGAAACTGGCCTACCAAGAATTGGTCCTTTCCAGACACAGAAAGATTTCAGAGAGGCAAGAACCGGCGTGCCAGAGGTAGAGGGCAAGCTAGAGGCTTCTACAGAGGACGTCAATGGCAGCCTCCCAACCAGAGAGGTAGTGCAGGACCTACAACTGCTGCACAAGGACAGACTCAATGACTTTGCTTTGACTCCGCCAACCAGGGCTCAATTAGAAGCACCTTTGGGCGGAAAGCTTTCTTTATTCTCAGAAAATTGGCACAGTATTACAAGAGACAAATGGACACTGCAAATAATAGACAGAGGATACAGGTTCCATTTTCACACATTGCCAAAAAGAAAAGGCATGCCAGACCTGCCACCAAATCAAAGGGCAGAGGCTTTGAAACAAATCTCCAACTTAATGCAAATGAAAGCTATAGAAAAGGTTCCTCTTTTAGAACAAGGCCAAGGATTTTATTCCAGACTATTCCTTGTTCCAAGAAAAGAAAATCAGTGGAGGCCTATTCTCGACTTGTCCGCACTGAATACGTATCTCATTGTGCCAAAATTCAAAATGCTGACTCTACAGCAACTCCTTCCCATGCTGGGCAAGGGTCTTGGCTGGTGACTCTAGACCTCAAGGAGGCATACCTGCATGTCCCTATCAGACAAAGTTGCAGAAGACACCTCAGATTTCTTGCAGGTTCAGAGCATTATCAATTCTCAGCATTGCCCTTTGGCTTATCTGCTGCGCCCAGAGTATTCAAGAAATGCCTGGCATCAGTAATTGCACACTGCAGACTTCAGGGGATTCAAATATACCCATATCTGGACGACTGCCTTATACAAGCGGACAGCCAACAAACTTTGGTAAAGGACTTGAATTATGCCATCCACCAACTGCAGGCCTTGGGATATACAGTCAACATTCACAAATCAAGACTTGTTCCATCCCAAAGAATAACTTTTCTGGGTGCGGATCTAGACACAACCACCCAAATGGCTTTTCTCACAGAAGAAAAACAAAGACAACTACCGGATTACTTCAATAATCTGACAAGACAAACTCAGCTGACTGCAAGGAAAATCCTGCAGGCCCTGGGTTACATGGCATCTTGCATTCTTCTGATTCCCCAAGCAAGGCTGCATATGAGGAAACTACAATGGTACCTAAGGAGTTTATGGACTCAGCACAGTCGCAGCTTAGAAACTTTGATCCCACTCATTCCATGCCTCCAAAAGAAATTTCTGTGGTGGGCTCAGTCAAGCCAGTCAAACAGGGGTCTGCCCTTCGGCGAGCCAGTAGCCAGCCGAACCATTACAACAGACGCTTCAGACCACGATTGGGGAGCACACATGGAGGGCAGATGTATTCAAGGACTATGGTCACAAAAGGAGCTACGCATGCACATAAATCAAAAGGAAATGCTGGCAGTGATACATGCAGTCGAGGCCTTCAAGCTCTTTCTGCATCAAGGCCACCTGCTAATAAGGACAGACAACACCACAGTTATGTGGTACATAAACAAGCAAGGAGGCACCCATTCCTACCCTCTTTGCAGACTGGCAATGAATCTATGGGAGCTCTCCTTGAAACTCAATATAGACCTGCAATCCCAGTTTGTGCCAGGAAAAGACAATATACTGGCGGACAGCTTAAGCAGAAATATCATGGATGCACACGAATGGATGCTGCACCCAGACATCTTCCTACAGATAACACAATCATGGGGAAGGCCAGACATAGATCTTTTTGCCTCCCCCCAGAATCATCAGCTGAAGAAATTCTGCTCAAGGACATACCACCCACAAGCATGGAAAGTGGACGCCCTATCTTTCAGCTGGAGAACTCTAACAGTGTATGCATTTCCACCTCTTCCATTAATGACCAAGGTCTTACTGAAGATCTGGACAGAGCAGCCAAAAGTGATTCTGATAGCTCCGGACTGGCCAAGACAGCACTGGTACCCACTGTTAAAGAGCATGTCACGCACGAAACCATAGCCTCTTCCTCAATGGCCACTTCTCCTGACACAGCACAATTACAAAACTCTGCATTCCAACCTGAAAACCTTGCAACTAACAGCCTGGAAAATACCTTGACTCCTCCTCAGGATAAGCTATCCAAGAGAGTGAAGGATATCGTCATGGAAGCTCGCCGGCCTTCCACAAGAAAGGCATATTCAGCAAAATGGAAAAGATTTCACACTTGGAGCACCACAAAGGGCCTAGATGCGACAGTGATGAACATGGCACATATCCTGGAATACTTGGCAGAAATGCTCCACAATGGCCTGTCTTACTCTTCCATTAGAATTCATGCTTCAGCAATTTCAGCAGAGTAGAATACTGATCCACCTGTCTTTTCTCATCCTCTCCTAAGACAGTTTCTAAGAGGAATTAAAAACATCAATCCTCCAAGGAAACCTCCAGTGCCTACTTGGGACCTTAACTTCGTGTTGGCAAAACTAACTCTGCCTCCCTTTGAACCAGCAGCATCTGCAGAACTACAGTTCCTGTCTTGGAAGACCGCCTTCCTTCTGGCCATAACCTCAGCAAGAAGAGTATCTGGGTTACAGGCCCTCATGGTAGTACAGCCATTTCTTATTTTTCATCAGGACAGAGTCTCATTGAGAACCAATCCTTCATTTATGCCAAAGGTGGTATCCAGGGTCTCATTAAACCAAGCTATTCACCTGCCTACCTTCTTTCCAAATCCACAAAACAAAGGGGAGAAACTTCTGCACACCCTGGACATACACAGACAGTTGCGCTACTACTTGGACAGAACTAAAAGGTACAGAAAAACTGACCAGTTGTTGGTAGCATATGCTGCTGATGCACAAGGAAAAGCAATTTCCAAACAGACAATTTCAAAATGGATAGGGAATTGCATTCGGTTTTGTTATTCCTTTCATGGAAAAACTGTGCCAGCTAACATTAGACCTCATTCCACCAGAGCCACAGCCACCTCCACAGCCTTCTTAAGAGGGGTGGCTACCAAGGACATTTTAGAAGCTGCTACATGGAGCTCCGTGCATACATTTTCCAAGCATTACAATTTACTTTTATATTCCAGATCCAGAGCAGGCTTTGCTACGGCAGTCCTGCAGGGCATTTTAGCTTCACCATCCTTTACATAGATCCTCCACCCCCAGATTGTCTATGGTATTCTACCCATATGTGATGACTGCAGATGCATCCTTGAAGGACATAGTACAGTTTTGTACCTACCATAAATGTAGATGTCCGATAGGTATGCATCTGCAGTCAGGTTTACCCTCCCTCCTTCCCCTCTTTGGTATTTATTGGGTACTTTTCCCTCTCATAGCTAGCTGGGTTATCTATTATGGTATATTTGTTTTATATATATAGATACATATATATATATATATATATATATACATATATATTTCTGTGCATGTTTGGAATTTATTGCATTTCTCCAAATTTAGCATTCCTTTGAGGGCACCTGGCATCTGGGGCAAGAAACAGAGGAAGATGGCGTCGGCTGACGCTTTTATACCCCAGGCGCTCTGACGTCGGGAAAAGGGCGACATCAGCCGACGCCGGACCCAGACTTTGGAATCCGGCCGACCGAAGGGCTGCCTGAGGCAGGACAAACCCATATGTGATGACTGCAGATGCATACCTTTCGGACATCTACATTTATGGTAGGTGCAAAACTGTACTTTCTAGTGGCGCATGAAAGCCCAGAATCAGCTCAGACGACAGTTGCCAAAGCAGGCCAGGAACCTTAATGGAGGCTGAGCTGCCAGAAACCTTGTGTACATCCGCTGAGGCAATTCAGCCGTCAACGACTGATTGCGGAGGGGAGCCACGACTCACACAGTTGGAAGACCCTGCTCCTTCTCTTCTCTTCCTACTAAGTAGACACCTACTTCTGTACTTTCTCCACTGGCAACCCCCTTGTACTGGAAACAAAAATCTAAGCACCCTGAACCTCAACTGGTGCCTGGTTGGGAAATGTTCTCACAAAGTCTCTTTAAGGCTTTTCAGGCCTTGCAGACGCAACAGCATCCCGCTACACTCTCGCCTCAGCCACCCGTACAGGTATCTGAGGAAGATTACTCTTCTGAGGAATCCTTCTCTTGTGAAACCCAAATAGACTCTCCCAAGGATTTCATTACCCCAAAGGAGGAGGATTCTATTTCTCCTGAATCCCCAGGAGAAGAATTTACCTTTGGGGACACTGTCTCCCTCATGAGGGAACATTTAAGTGGCAAGCTTCAGAGGTATCTGAGTCTGAGAAAAGGTATTCTGACCTCTTAAAAATGGAGCAACAATCTCCTTCTGCTGTCCCTCCCTTACTAGCTGCTTTTCAGGATGCTTTTTTGTCTGCTTCTCAGTCTCCTGACTCTCAACCTCCAGCATCTAAATGACCAGACCGTTTCTGTAAGGTCCCCCAGGACAGCCAGTTTCTATTTAGAAATCCACCAGCGGATCCAGCTGTTATAGCTGTCTCTGCAGACAAAACTTCTAGGCAACTACCGTCCACTGCCCTTTACCCAATGTATAAAGACAGCAAATTTATGGACAGACTGGGGAAAAAGGTTTATACCTCCTCTACTTAAGCCATAAGGGCCTTGAACTACCAAACACAGACGGCTAGATATGTTTTAGATACCATTTGCAAAGCCTCTACCCTTCTGTTTATGGTACAGGACTCCGCTGTAAAAGCCCAAGTTAATTCCCTACTTTCCACAACATCCCAAGTGACTAGGTACTTTTAAGTGCAGTTACAATGCTGTGGAAGCCTCCTCTAAATCAGCTGCTTCAGGATCAGTATTAAGGCGATAGTCCTGGGTAAGGCTTCAACCTCTCTCTATGGATGTTCAAACAAAATTACTGGATGCACCCTTGGACAATAAAGCCCCCTTTTGACAGGCTTCTGCTGAGCTCCTTAAATCCCTTCAAGAAAAGGTGAAAGAATTACAGAATCTCAAACATCTTCTGGTATCCCTATTTATAGATACCACAGGAATTACCTACAGAAGCTCTCCTTTTTTAGAAGGCAGTCCTTTCACTCAGCCCCTCCATCTAACGGACGTAGACAGCCCAGAAAAAATTCTACTCCCAGGTGTCCCACCAGCTCTTCCACTACATCCGTTCGGTGTCAGTTTGACCAATCCAAACCCACCTCCACTGTGACTCACCTCAGTTGCATCCAGAAACACCCTTATCCCTTCACCTCACCATCTTCCTACCCTCCTGTTTAGAATAACCGCAGAATAGTGGGTCCTCTCCATCAGTCAGAGAGGTTATTTCGTGACCTGGTGGATGCTCCCACCTTTTCAAGGTATCCCTCAACCACCAAGAAACCATATCCACCTATTCCCAACCATCATTCAACAACTCCTAACTGAGGGCACCATAGAACAGATGCCTGCCCCACAAAGAAACACAGGCTTTTACTCCAGAATGTTTCTTGCACCGAGAAAAGATGGCCCTTGAAGGCCAAACCTAGACCTATCCTTCCTCCACATTTCCAGCTTAAAAATGATCACCTTACCCAGTCTCTTGCCACTAATTTACCCCTCAGGCATTCATGGTAGCCCTGGACCTGAAGGATGCCTATCTCCACATTCCTATCCATCCAAATTACAGGCAATTCCTCAGATTTGCAATAGGCTCCTGTCATGTTTACAAAGTGCCTAGCTCCCCTTCTTTGCCCACTGCAGGACCCAGGGTATGCAGATAATACCCATACCTAGATGACCTACTCATCCTCCATCAAGACTACCAAGATGTTCTTCATCTTTCACTGTTGCAGTCATTATCTACCTGCAGGTAGCCCTTAGCCGGCCTGAATATCAAAGTCTTGGGTCCTGCGTCGGATGCTGTCTTTTCTTCCATGACGTCAGGTAGTCAGGGGTGTAAAGCATGAAGCCGACGCCATTACATCAGTCTTTCTTGCCATGCGGTGCCCAAAGCAGAAGCAGTTCGCAAGTGCCTGTCGGCCGACTCTTGAAATTTTCGTTTTCGAGTTTCTGGACCGAAGTCCTCAAAAAAGCTAAGTACCCCATTGGGGATCCTTTTTCTTGCTCTAAACCGATGTCAGTAAAAGTTAAAAATTGTATTACCTGTGCAAAGAAAATACCTCATAAAGATTTTCATTCATACTGCATTCCTTTCTTAGGCACTGACTACGATATTCCACTCTGTCAGTTTTGTGCCTTATTCAATCCTCGAACTATTCATCATCTCTCCATTTTTGCAGCAAACTATTTTGGTACTCTGTTTTAATTATCCAGAAATGGCTTCAGTAAGCCATCCGACTACTGCCATTCCGACAAAACATAAAGATAAAGACAGAGATAGACCGCATAGGTCCAAAGCTGCCGACGACGCTTCCGTTAAGCTAGTCGCCAGTGCGTCGGTACTCAGTGCGGCAATTTTGCAGCCCCTGATACCAGCTACTTCAGATTTGCAGGGCTCTACTGAGACCCATTCGGAGTCCGGTATGCCACCTGCGGATGTCTCTACCTTGGATGGGTCCAGAGCTACTGTGCTGGCACTGGCTTCTGAGGGTGTATTCAGGCCTACTGACTTGCATTTCAAACAGATGCCATCTTCTTCAAGGCCTAAAACATGACCCACACGTAGAAAACCGACGTCCAAACTGCATGGTCAGGCCCATATGCCTAAAAAACAAATGATAAGAATTATTACTTTAAATAGCGTAAGCCAGTCTTCTCCCTGTAAGAGACCTAGAGCTGATTTTCCTTCGGATTCTTCTGATCAGGATTCTGAAATTTCTGTTTCTTCTGATTACCAGGATTTGCCCTTGTCTACCTATGAGGGTTCTGATGCAGAGGACTCCATTCCCTCTGCTTCCACTCCAGAAGATTTTTCTTTTGGCGAAACCTTGCACACTCTTGGGGAGCATTTCTGCTGGGAAAGCCAGGATTACTCTGACTCCAAAAAGAGGCTTAGGGAATTCCTACTCCTACCTCAACACAGACCTTTAGCTATCCCTCCTGTCCCGGACATTGTAGATGATGCCTTCTTGGAATCTAGCATGGCCCCTGACAATTTACCTCCGGCTTCCAGGAAACCTGACAGGTATTAGAGTACCTGACTCTCAAGTTCCTTTTCATAAATCCTACTGCGGACCCTGAGACCATTTCCCAGGGACCTAAAGGCATTAAGGCTACTACTGTCAAAAACCCTACTTCCTCTAGTAGAGATTCCATGGCCTTGGACAGATTGGGTAAGAAGGTATACACTTCTGCTACTTTGGCCATTAGGGCCTTAAATTGCCAGTTTCATATGTTAAAGTATCAGCAATATATTATGGGACTACTTTAAATAGAAAATGATGTTGATTCTTGACTGTGCTGAAAATAAAGAATTACAGGATTTAATGTACTCTGCTGAACAAGTTGGTGAACATACTTTGCAATGTGGTTTTGACTCTTAGAAGGTATGCTTGGCTTAAGGAGCAAAATTTGCCAGGTCATATTAAAGCTAAATTACTGGATGTTCCATTAAACCAAGACCGCCTGTTTGGCAACAAAGTAGAAGAAGTCCTTAAAAAGATGGAGGAAAAAGCAAAATCTATGCAAACTGTTAAAGATTTCCTGCAAGTTCAGCCTCCCAGATTCAGTAGGCATTGGCCTTCTAAGAATTGGTCCTTTCCCATCACTTTCAGGCCTTCTTAGTCCAAACCCAGGAACAGCAGACCACCTAGGCTACAGTCTCAAGGTACTCATAGGCTTAAGCAGTGAGGGGCTTCCACTTCCAAAGCTGGACATAGTAAGACACCCCCCTATGGAAAGCTGTCACAATGACTTAACCTTAATCCTTCCCAGCCCTGCTCAACTGCATGCTCCCTTAGGGGGAAAGATCGCACTGCATGCAAAAAGCTGGGAACTCATTACCCAGGACAAATGGGTTTTAAATATAGTTTCCCAAGGATACAAATTCCACTTCCACACCTTACCAACCCCAAACGGTTGGCCAGACCTACCCCCAAATCAGTGGGCAGAGACTCAACAGCAGGTTCTCTCTCTTCTAAGTATTAGAGCTATTCAACCTGTCCCAGCAGAAGAAAGGGGACAAGGTTTTTACTCAAGACTATTCCTGGTACCCAGGAAAGACAACTCCTGGTGTCCTATCCTGGACCTCTTTATTCTAAACACCTTTTTGGTAATCCCAAAATTCAAAATGCTAACACTTCACCAGCTGCTTCCTATGCTAGGCAAAGATGCCTGTTTGGCAACCTTAGACTTAAAGGAAGCTTACCTGCACATTCCAATAAGGGAATCTTGCAGGAAATACCTATGCTTCAGAGCAGGCTACATGCACTATCAGTTTTCTGCACTTCTCTTTGGCTTATCTACTGCGCCCAGGGTATTCACAAAGTGCCTAGCTCCAGTCATTGCATTTTGCAGGCAAAGAAATATTCAAATATATCCATACCTGGACGATTGTCTAATTCAGGCAGAAAACCAGGACATGATATTAAAACATCTGGCATTTGTAAAGAAACTTCTAACCTCACTGGGGTACACCATAAACGAAAAGAAATCTCATCTAGTACCCTGCCAACAAATTGTATTCCTGGGAGCAAGCTTGAACACAACTTCCCAGATGGCTTACCTCACGCCAGAGAAACAAGTTTATTTGACAGCCTACTTCAAACTACTGGCCACAAAGTCCCAGCTATCTGCAAGGAAAATCCTGCAAGCCCGGAGATTCATGGCCTCTTCCATTCTATTAATTCCATATGCAAGACTGCATATGAGGAAACTACAATGGTATCTAAATAGCCTATGGTGGCAACATTCACAGGACCTGGAATCGATGATTCCTATCATTCCTTGTATAAAGACAGAGTTCCATATGTGGACAGAGGCCTGCTACCACAACAGGGGACTGTCATTCACTCTACCCCCTGTCGCCCAAACCCTAACAACAGATGCATCAGACTATGCATGGGGGCTCACTTGGCAGGGCAGTGCATTTAGGGCAAATGGAACCAGAGTCAGATGCACCTGCATATCAATCAAAAAGAAATGTTAGCTGTACAGAATTTACTGACGGCCTTCAAGGACCACATTCCTCCAGGACAATTATTGGTAAAGATAGACAAAACCACTGTTAAGTGGTACACAAACAAGTAGGGGGGAACACACTTACTATCCTCTCTGCAGACTAGCCATGGCTCTGTGAAACACAGCCTTGAGCTACCAAGTGCACCTACAAGCTCAATTCCTGCCAGGCAAGCTAAATTCACTGGCAGACGACCTAAGCAGAAATCTCATGGACCCATACAAATGGAAACTGAAACTAAAGATATTCAACATTTTGAGAAACAAATGGGGAACCCAGAGATGAACCTGTTTGCCTCCGCTCAGAACTACCAATTGGACATATTCTGCACAAGGTCTCCCCACAGCCAAGCTTGGAAAGTGAATGCCCTGTCCTTCACCTGGGAAAGCCTCTCAGTTTATGCTTTTCCCCCCTCTGCCTCTCCTCCCAAAAGTTCTGCTAAAGATCAAACAAGACAAACCAAGGACAGTATTGATTGCACCAGACTGGCCACGCCAACACTGGTACCCCCTCTTGCGCAGTATGTCACTGCTGGATCCATGGCACCTGCCTCAGACCCCTTCCTTGCTGTCCCAGCAGGAGGGCCAGATTCTGCATCCCCAGCTTCAAACCCTGAACCTTGCAGCCTGGCTAATTCCCTGAGCTCTCCAATAGCATCACTCAGTAAGCAGGTGCTAGATGTCATTCTGGAGGGAAGGAGGCCTAGTACTAGAAAATCCTATGCTGAAAAGTGGAAAAGATGCTGTTCCTGAAGCCAGACTCAAGGGATGGGTACAACAGTGCCCAGCTTTTACCGCATATTCTTCAATATTTAACAGAGATGCTCCACAAAGGCCTTTCCTTCTCATCAATTAAAATTCATGCCTCAGCCATTTCACCACATTATAATACTGAGCCACCCATCTTCTCTCACCCCCTGTTGAAACAATTCCTCAGAGGGGCCAAAAATTTAAGACCACCCAGGAGAACCCCTAATCTTCCCTGGAACCTTAACTTTGTATTTGAAAAGCTCACTCTACCTCCTTTTGAGCCAGCTGCAACTGCAGAGTTGAAATGCCTTTCTTGGAAGACGGCCTTCCTTCTAGCCATCACTTCAGCTAGAAGAGTGTCTGAATTACAGGCCCTCATGGCAGTGGATCCCTTCATCATCTTCCATGCAGACATGGTGTCCCTAAGGACCAATCTTTCCTTTATGCCTAAGGTGGTTTCCAGTGTGTCCCTTATTCAGTCCATTCATTTTCAACCTTTTTTCCTAATCCACAGAACAAAGGTGAATGAATTCTGCGCTCTTTGGATGTGCACAGACAACTTATATTTTATTTGGACAGGACTAAGCCTCTCAGAAAAACTGAACAGCTGCTGTTTGCCTTTGCTGCGAGGGCAGAGGGGAAGGCCATTTCAAAGCAAACCATTTCTAAGTGGATAGGACATTGCATTTATTTCTGCTATAAGCACCATGGAAAACCTATCCCACAGGGGATAAGATCACATTCCACCAGGGCTGCATCTACCTCTACAGCCTTTCTCAGAGGTGTCCCTACCAGGGACATCCTAAAAGCTGCTACCTGGAGCTCTGTACATATCTTCACCAAGCATTACCACTTGCCTATTTTTTCTAAGTCCAGAGCTGGTTTTGCCACTGCAGTCTTGCAGGGCTTAATAGCTGGTCTTAATGCTCTCTAACTTCCTCCTCCCTGCCTTAGCTTTGGGAATCTACCCAAATGTAATGACTGCAACAGTGAAACATGAGGAACATAGTACAATTGTTTACACTTACCATAAATGTAGATATTCGAGTATATTCACTGTTGCAGTCATGGTTACCCTCCCTCCAGCCCCCTGACTTTGCTTTGCTTTTTGTTGGAGGTGTAACCTTATATATATATATATATATATATATATATATATATATATATATATATATATATATATATATATATATATATATGATTGCTTCCCATTATGGGGACACCTGACATTTGGGGCAAGAAAAACTGATGTAATGGTGTCTGCTGCATGCTTTATACCCCTGACTATTTGACGTCATGGAAGAAGAGACAGCGTCCGACACAGGACGCAAGACTTTGATATTCAGGCCGGCTGAGGGTTACCTGTGGGCAGATAACCCAAATGTAATGACTGCAATATTGAATACACTCAAACATCTACATTTATGGTAAGTGTACACAACTGTACTTTCTACTACTTCACCTATACCAGGTGTCTTCCACCATAACTCAGTTAGGGTTCACCCTAAATCTAGAAAAATTACACCTAACCCCTTCATTAGATTTGATTTTCTTGGGATGCAGGATCAGAACAGACAGCATGAAAGCCTTCATTCCAGATCAAAGGATTGAGAACCTTTGCATATATCCTTACCTACTCCTCCTTGATGGCAAGGGAATTCCTGAGAATGCTAGACCACATAGCATCCCTCATTCCCATGATGTCCTTCAAGGATGCATCTGCAGTCCTTACAAATGGGTAGTCCTGTCGTCAGGCAGCCCTTCGGTCGGCCGGATTCCAAAGTCTGGGTCTGGCTTCGGCTGGTGTCGCACTTCACCCGACATCATAGCTGCAGTTTTTCGCGTATAAAGGCATCAGCCGACGCCATCTTCCTCAGTCTTTCTTGCCGCGTGGCGCCCGAAGCAGAAGCTGTTCGCAAATGCCGGTCGGTCAGAACCAGAGATTTCATACCGAATACTACTTCGAAGACTTCTAAAAAGCTAAGTACCCCGTTGGGGACTCTTTCTTGCCTCAGCCGATTTCAGAAAAAGTGAATAACTGTTTAACTTGTGGGAAACAAATACCTCATAAAGATTTCCACTCTTACTGCTTACCTTGTTTAGACCACGACGTAGCAGCTTGTCTAGCCTGTGCTTCTTTTAACCGACGGACGCTTAGACATCGGGCAGAATTTGCAGAACAGTTTTTCGGCTCTGAATTTGCTTATATCATGCCGTCGGACCCTCCGACTTCACAAATTACCAAAAAACGCAGGGAAAAGGACCGACACTCGCGGTCCTCTGTTTCGGCCGAAACCGCGGTTAAGCCAACCACGAGTGTCTCAGTTTCGGCTGAAACCGAGCAAGCGGTTCTTCCCCCGGCCGAAAACATGCCTTCTACCGAGGCCTCTTCTAGCCTGGTGGAATCGGCTTCTGAAATCCAACCTTCTGTTGCGGTTTCTCAGGAATTATCAGACACTATTCCCTTGGATTTTTCAACCCCTGCACGTGGAGCTGCTAGGCCTCCTGCAGTCATGTCTATTAAGGCCTTTGCCAGGGCTAAAGCAGCTAAAGCTTCAAAACGGTGCCTGTTAAACCCCCCTCTCACAGGCCCAGCTCCAGTTCCCATATGCTTTCTTTGGCTGAGGATCTCATTTCTTTAATTCGTGGCTCCCAGCCTCATCCAGACAGGGCCTCTCATCCACCTCCAGAGAAGAGGCCTAGAGCAGAGCCCCCTGAACCAGTATCCACAGATGTGGCAGGGGCAAGATTTCTCAGACTCCAGAAAAAGGCTTAGAACCTTTCTACATTTGCCACAGCATAGGCCTTTAGCTATACCTCCAGTTCTTTCTGTTGTAGATGATGCATTTAATGATGCTTGCACTGCTCCTGATTCATTACCTCCGGCTCCTGCTAAGCCCGATAGGTTCTACAGGGTCCCGGACACTCATCACCATTTATACAAGGCTCCTTTTGCAGATCCAGAGACTATCTCCCAGGGTCCTAAAGCTGTAGCAACTACATCTGCTAAAAACCCCCTCCCCTCTGAAAGGGAATCCAGATCCTTAGAGAGATGGGGTAAAAATGTTTACACTTTTGCTACTTTGTCAGCTAGAGCTTTGAACTGCCAATTCCATATGATTCAATATCAAGAGTTTATGCTTGACCAGTTAACTAAAAAGCTGTCCTTTGAAGAATCTCTAGATAAAAAATATGTTCAGGAAATGGTACATAACATACAGCAGGTTAGTAACCATTCTTTAAAATGTGGCTATGATGCACTGGAGGCTTCCCTTAGATCAGCCATGACTGGCACAGTTATCCGGAGACATGCATGGTTGAAAGAGTCGGCATTACCAGACCATGTCAAATCTAAGCTTTTGGATGCACCCATGGACAAGGTCAATTTATTTGGTTCCCCTGCACAGCAGGTACTAAAGAAGATGGAAGAGAAGGCGAAATCTGTACAAACAGTGAAAGATTTCTTACAGGTTCAACCTCCAAGGTTTAGCAGGAACTGGCCCTCCAAAAATTGGTCCTTTCCAGACTCCTCTAAGACACAGAGAGGCAGGAATAGGCATTCAAGAGGCAGAAACCAATCCAGGGGTGCCTACAGGGGACGCCAGTGGCAAGGTAACAACCAGCGAGGCACGGACGCAGCCACCACCACTACAACAACACAATCACAGTGACTTGGATGTGGCACCGCCTACCAGGGAACAACTGGAAGCACCCTTGGGCGGAAAGCTAACTTTATTTTCAAAGAACTGGCATTGCATCACAAGGGAAAAATGGATTTTGCAGACTATAGACCAAGGTTACAGGTTCCATTTCCATACTCTACCAGGAAAGAGAGGAATGCCAAACCTACCACCTACTCAAAGGGCAGAAGCTCTAAAGCAAATATCTCAATTATTAAGAATGAGAGCTGTGGAAAAGGTACCATCTATGGAGCAAGGAAAGGGATTTTACTCCAGACTCTTCCTGGTACCAAGAAAAGAGAACAAATGGAGGCCTATTCTCGACCTGTCCGCTTTAAACACATTCCTCATTGTTCCAAAATTCAAAATGCTGACCCTACAGCAGCTTCTTCCCATGCTGGGCAAGGAGTCTTGGCTGGTAACTCTAGATCTCAAGGAGGCATACCTGCACGTCCCCATACGACCAATTTGCAGAAGATACCTCAGATTTCTTGCAGGATCAGAGCATTATCAATTCTCAGCATTGCCCTTTGGCTTATCTACTGCCCAGAGTGTTCACGAAATGCCTGTCATCAGTAATTGCTCATTGCAGACTCCAGGGGATCCAAATTTATCCCTACCTGGACGACTGCCTGATTCAAGCGGACAACAAAAGCAAACTAACAGAAGACTTACAAAGAGTCATTTACCTACTGCAAGCCCTGGGATATACAGTCAATATAAAAAAGTCAAGGCTGACTCCATCCCAAAGAATAACTTTTCTGGGTGCAGAGCTGGACACATCAAAACAAATGGCATTCCTAACTGCAGAAAAGCAAGAGCAACTACCTCTCTACTTCTTGGCATTAACAAAGCAGGACCATCTAACTGCAAGAAAAGTACTGCAAGCCCTAGGCTTCATGGCATCCTGCATAATTCTGGTCCCTCATGCCAGACTGCATATGAGAAAGCTACAGTGGTACCTAAAGAATTTGTGGTCCCAACTCAAGCACAGCCTAGAAGCCAAAATTCCAATAATCCCATGCCTGAAACAAGAGTTCCTATGGTGGGCTCAGGCCTGTCAATCAAAGGATTGCCCTTCTGCAACAGTCAACCAAGCCAAACCATCATGACAGATGCCTCAGACCTCGGTTGGGGGGCATACATGCTGGACAAGTGCATACAAGGCTTATGGACTTAAGACCAGCTGCGCCTGCACATAAATCTAAAGGAAATGCTGGCAGTAAAATTGGCAATCCAGTCATTCAGACCATTTCTCCAAGAAGGTCAGTTGTTGATAAGGACAGACAACACCACAGTTATGTGGTACATCAACAAACAGGGAGGCACACATTCATATCCTCTATGCCGGCTGGCACTGGACCTATGGGATGTGGCTCTGAGCTACAACATTCAGTTACAAGCAATTTTGTACCGGAAAAGAAAACATTCTGGCAGACATTTTAAGCAGAACTACCACAGATGCCCACGAATGGATGCTGCATCCGGACATCTTCAAAGCCATCACAAGAGAATGGGGATTACCACAAATAGACTTATTTGCATCCCCACTCAATCACCAGCTAAAGAAATTCTGCACAAGGACGTACCACCCACTTGCTTGGAAGGTGGACTCCCTATCTTTCAGTTGGAAAAACCTGACAGCTTATGCATTCCCACCACTTCCTTTGATGCACAAGGTGCTTTTGAAGATCAAAGAGGAACGTCCAAGGATCATTCTGATAGCTCCAGACTGGCCAAGACAACATTGGTACCCATTGCTGAGGAGCATGTCTCGGGAACAAATATGGACACTGCCCCTGATCCCATTGCTGTTAACACAGAACAACTACAACATCCTGCATCCAAACCTGAAAACTCTGCAGCTAACTGCCTGGAACATTATATAAGGACAATTAACCCAGATTTATCCCAAAGTGTTAAAGACATAATCCTTGAGGCTCGCAGACCTTCACCAAGAAAGAATTATGCAGCAAAATGGAAAAGATATCTCATTTGGAGTACTGCAAAAGGAGAAGATGTGGCGCTAGTAAACATAGCCAACATCCTGGAGTACTTGGCAGAGCTCTTCCATGCAGGCCTGTCCTATTCTTCCATCAAGATACATGCATCAGCTATTTCAGCAGAATACAGCTTGGATCCTCCTGTCTTCTCTCATCCTCTGCTCAGACAGTTTCTGAGAGGAATTAAAAATGTAAAACCTCCCAGGAAACCACCATTGCCAGCATGGGACTTGAACTTTGTGTTAGAAAATTGACACTTCCCCTTTTCGAACCAGCAGCAACAGCAGAATTACAATACTTATCCTGGAAGACTGCTTTCCTACTGGCAATCACCTCAGCAAGAAGGGTCTCTGAACTACAGGCATTAATGGCAGTGCAACCCTTCCTGATCTTCCATCAAGATAAGAGTGTCCATGAGAACAAATCCCACATTTATGCCTAAGGTGGTATCCAGAGTGTCTTTAAATCAGGCTATCCACCTACCTACATTCTTCCCCAACCCACAGAACAGGGGAGAAAGACTGTTGCATACCTTGGATGTACATAGGCAATTACGCTACTACCTGGACAGGACCAAGTCCAATAGAAAAACTGACCAGCTTCTGGTAGCATATGCAACAGGAAAGGAAGGAAAATCTATTTCAAAACAGACAATCTCCAAATGGATAGGAAATTGCATTAGATTTTGTTACTCCTACCATGGAAAGAAAACTCCAGAGAACATCAGGCCTCACTCCACAAGGGCTACAGCCACTACCACAGCTTTCTTACGAGGAGTGGCTACCAAGGACATTATAGAGGCTGCTACTTGGACCTCCGTGCATACATTTGCCAAGCATTACAATTTACCTTTATACTCTAGATCCCGAGCAGGTTTTGCCACTGCTGTTTTGCAAGGGATCCTAACTTTTTTCCTCCTCCCCTAGTTTAGCTATGGTATTCTACCCATTTGTAAGGACTGCAGATGCATCCTTGAAGGACATAGGACAGTTTTGTACCTACCATAAATGTAGATGTCCGATAGGAATGCATCTGCAGTCAGGATTACCCACCCACCTTCCCCTCTGTGGTACTCCTAGGGTATTTGCCATCCTTCAGCTAGCTTGGGGGGGATCTATTATGGTGTATTTGTTTGTATATATGTACATACATGCTTATTTTATGTGTTTGCTCTCTACTATTTGGAAACATTGGTATTTATCCAAATTTAGCCATCAAAGAGGGCACCTGGCATCTGGGGCAAGAAACACTGAGGAAGATGGCGTCAGCTGATGCCTTTATACGCGAAAAAACGGAAGCTATGACGTTGGGTGAAGTGCGACACCAGCCGAAGCCAGACCCAGACTTTGGAATCCGGCCGACCGAAGGGCTGCCTGACGACAGGACTACCCATTTGTAAGGACTGCAGATGCATTCCTATCGGACATCTACATTTATGGTAGGTACAAAACTGTACTTTACCTCTGGCAAGACTACACATGCACAAAATCCAGTAGGTCTTGAAAAACCTATAGAGCCAACAGTCCCAACCCATGGACTCGCCTCTTCCACTGTTCCTGTGCTTAAAGGAAATTCAGCGGTGGGTCTCACCACTGCAACTCAACCTAAGAACCCACCTTCAACTTCCAGACCCACAACAGCAGGTCTCCACAGATGTGTGGGGTGCAGTGCTCTTAACAAACCAACAACAGTTCTCATTTCAAGGCAAATAGTCCACTCAAAGGCAGAAGGACCATATCAACATCAAGGAAATGAGGGCATTGCTATTAGCCCTTCTAACATTCAAACCCACTATCCTGCCAGGAACCCTGAAAGTAATCACAGACAATATGACTGTCCTGTGGTACATCAACAAGCAAGGGGGGACCAGGTCCTACCCCCTATACAGCCTGGTCATCCAGATTTGGAACTTAGCAGCTTCCCTCCAGGTCCATTTGGTAGCAATGTATATCCCCTCAAAAGAGAATGTTATGGCAGACAAGCTCAGCAGAACCTCGGTTCCCTCTCACGAATGGATGCTTCTGAGAGAGGTCTTCCTTGACCTGATACACAGGTGGGGTATTCCACAAGCAGATCTCTTTGCCTCCCCCCAGAGCAAACAGATGCCCAGGTTCTGCACAAGGGATCCACATCCACAGCTTGGAAAGTGGATACATTCTCATTTTCTTGGGAGGGAATGTACCTTTATACCTTCCCTCCTTTCACAGTAATTCAGAAATTTCTCCTGAAAAGTCAGGAGGACAAACCCAAAGTCCTACTGGTGACCCCATTTCGGCCAAGACTGCATTGGTTCCCCCTCATAAACTTATTAGCCAGGGGTAGTCACCACAGGTTACCCCACCAATTAGACCTGCTCACACAGGACAAGGGATCCCTGTTCCACCCACAGGTGCACAACCTGAAATTGACCTTATGGGTGATAGGATTCTAATCCCTTACAGACACCTCATAGGTTCATAGGCTAGTACTAGGCTAACTACCCTTGCGAGCCATTTTAAGCCTAGCTAGTTATCCCCTGTGAGATTCAAACCCTGTACCTTGTGTTTGTAAGGCAAACACCTTAACCATTAGGCCACCTTCCCAACCCTATATTCAGAGGATATACTCGGTGTTCTGCAGGAGGCCAGAAAACCCAGTACTAGGAGAAACTATGTATTAAAGTGGAACAGATTCTTCGTGGTGTCAAAGGAATAATAGGGACCCTCTTACTACTCTGATACCAATGGTCCTATCCTATTTGTGCGAGCTACTCCACTCAGGACTAACTTATTCTTCAGTCAAAGTCCACTTGTCTGCCATTTCTGTCTGTCTGCCCATTACACCCCCTCTGGCATCCAGACTGGAAGTCAAGCTTTTTCTGAAAGGAGTCCTCCACATCAGACCCCCCCAAGAGACCCATTCCCCCTCCTTGGGACTTAAATTTTGTTGTAGAAAAACGAACAATCTGATATTGTTAATCCTCGTTCATTCCTTACGCATGGGTATCGGTTCGGTTCTGAGCTCGGAACTGAGCCGGCCATTTTCCAAGCTCGCATTAGCTTCAAACTCTCGAGCTAAACTCTTACCCACAGTCCCCCCTCCCTGTTACCTCAGATTTCGTTTGCTGCATTGCCATTTGGTCTTGTGAAGCTACTTCTCTTGAGCTAAGTACAGTCAATTGTTTAATTGCTTTACAGATTACTTTTCTGTCAGGAAAGTTCATATTTTATTGTCTCTTACCCTAACGCATCTAGCGTTCAGAATGTCTTCAGGTTTTTCTGCAGCCTTCTATATATCAGCACCGAGGGCTCCTTTGTTCAGACCATTACCACTGTATTGGCACCGACCGTTCAGTTGGCGCAGACCTTGACCGCTTCGGCCCAGAGATCTTCCTCGGAACCGACGCCTTTATTGTTGACTCCAGTTTTGTCGGTTCCAGCTTCGGCACCAACAACCACTTCGGCACTGATCCCTGTGTCCGTGCAGACAATGACCTCTGCACCGAAGACTTCTTCGGTGCAGACAACAGTAGTCCAGTCTCTCTCGGCACCGTTGTCCTCTGTGCAGTCAAATGAGATGGGCTCTGAGTCTGCCTCTTCTGTGGACAGGCCTGTTTCTCCCCCAGTCTCCGTGAGGTCCACTGGAAGCCTTTCCGAACATGATGTGTTGCGTCTTCCGCTGAGGAGGTCCACCGGAAAAGTTTGTGTAAGAGGAAGCACATGAACTCTACAGAGGAGTCCCTCACCGAAGACACAGATTTCGATGAGGGGGAAGGATCCCTTCGGTCACCCTCTGAGGTATCCTTTGGTGATATCCTCGAAATCCTGAAACAGAGAGGTTACTGGCAGTCCTCTACTCCGACCTCTGAGGAATCTGTGTTCCTGCAGGCCTTTCACGCCTGGCCCCCTACCTCCTGGGTTATTCCACCTGCCGATGAACTTGTCCGGCTCATCGTCCAGCGTGCTTGGAAGGCTCCTGATGACCGTCAAAGCTATTCCCCAGAGGCCAGGTAAGATAATGTCCCCTCCTGCTTCGGATCCCCATTGTTCCAAAGGTCTTCCTGTGGATGCTTTGGTGGTGGCGGCTGCAATAAAAAAGGATCTGGCAGAAGAAGAAAGCCAGACTGTCCATCTGCCTAATAGTCCCGGGCCCTGGACAGGATAGGGAAGCGCACCTTGGCTTCAGCGACCTTTGCTATCAGGTCCCTGAATTATATGGCACATTTTACCAGACTTCAAAGGGATCTGTTTTCTGAGCTCTCTGAAACCTTGGCTGGTGCAGTGTCTGATAAGGTCTGTGACAAAGTGGCCTCTCAGCTGGCCACCAGTGAATCTGTATCTAACTCCTCTATGCGACTGATATCTCGCGCATAAGAAGGAGCAGCTAGAGCAGTGGGTTCAGCTGCAGCCTTGAGACAACATGCCTGGATGCGCTTGTGCAACTTCACGGAACCCTTTAAGTCTTCTTTTCTTAATGCCCCCATTGAGGCCTCCTCGTTGTTTGGGCCCAAAGTTAAAAGCACAATGGCCAGATGTGAACAGGACGGTAAGACCCCTTCTGCCGTAGGTGTCCGTTATTCTTCCCCTCAACGTGCTTTCTCCTGAAACCAAAAGAGTGGGAAGATATGGTTCAAGAAATCTCAGGGTCCTTTCAGTGATGCACAGGCCACGTTCTCCCCCAGAGGTAGAGAGAGAAACTCACAGGGAAGACTCTCCTTTTGGGGCAGAGGGGGTCCACGTAACCAGGGTTCCAGGGATTCTTCCCCTCGTCAATCCTACCAGCGCTCCTGAAGAGCGGCCCAACTCCTTTCCTCTGGAGGTGGTTGGGGGACGTTTCTCCTTGTACCCTTCTGCCTGGCTAACCATCACCACCGATTCCTGGGTACAAAGGATTATAACCAGAGGTTATCATATCCCCTTCGATCTTCATCCCCAAAAAATCTTCCCGACGTTCCACCCAGTCAAAGGGAAGAAGCAGCACTAGAGATAGAAAAGTTGCTAAGAAAAAAAGTCATCCAAATAGCCCCTCCAGACCGGATAGGATCTGGATTCTACTCAAGACCATTTCTGGTGCCAAAGAAAACCGGGGACTGGAGACCAATTTTGGATCTCAGTGTATTGAACAAGTTTGTGAGAGTACAAAAATTCCGGACGGTCACAATACAGTCTATCCTCCTGCTTTTGGAAAAAGACGATTGGATGTGCTCTATAGATCTTCAAGATGCGTACTACCACATAAAGGTGGACAGACCATCAAGAAGATTTCTGCGCTTCCTTGCGGGAGCCAGTCAATGCCAGTTCCGAGTACTGCCCTTCGGACTCTCTACAGCCCCCAGAGTGTTCACAAAGTGCATGGCAGTTGTCACAGCTCACTTGAGACTTCAAGGATTCCAGGTGTTTCCATTCCTATACGAGTGGCTCATTTCTGCCCCCACCAGACATCTACTGGAAAAAGCCCTGCCATACTCTCTCATCGCTGCTCAAAGGCTAGGCATAACCATAAACTGGCAGAAATCCAATCTCACCCCATTTCAGTCGACAGAATTCATAGGGGTTATCTTGGACACAAAAAACTGCAGAGCTGCTATTCCAGAGCACAGAATTCTAAGGGTAAAGTGACAACTAATTCCAATCCTTTCAAAGGAAAAATCCACGGCTCACTCTGTTCTACAGCTGTTGGGTTCCATGGCAGCCTCCATCACCACTTTTCCCCTGGCCAGGTTTCACATGAGGCTTCTACAATGTCTACTGCTCACCCAATGGTATCCTTTTCAGCATCCTCTTTCAGCCATGATTCGAATAACCCACAAGTGCAAACAAGATTTAAATTGGTGGATGACACAATCTCTCACAATTGCCTCGCCCCTTCTCCCCCCCAGCAACCCAAGGCCACAATGACCACGGACGCCTCCCTGATTGGGTGGTTGGGGGGGGTCTATGTCAGGGACAGACGGTCCAAGGCACTTGGTCCGAACTGGAGGCCCATCTGCATATAAATGTTCTAGAGCTGAGGGCGGTGCTTCTGACATTGCAAGCATTCCATCCCCTGCTGCCGTCTGGGACAATTGCGATTCAATCAGACAAGCTGCCTGTCGGGCGCTAGAATCCGCCACATAACGCAAGCACTCAGGTCTCTCAACAGCAAGTACAAATATGACTCAGTCATTGTCCACGCTGGTGTAAACGACCTGAGACGTACCTCCTTGGACTACATGAAAAGAGACATTGAGGAGCTCTCTGATTATGTAGCCCAGGCAGGTATGACCCTGACCTTGAGCAGTATCCTACCTTCACCAAGAGTGATGCCACAATACAGAGATAAGATGATCAGCTTTAACAATTGGCTTAAACACTGGTGTCATTCAAAGGGGATCCAGTGTCTGCCTGCCTGGGATGACATGCTGGACAAGCCACGCTGCTTCGCAAGGGACGGCTTGCACCTGTCACCCCTGGGATTCCGGATATTGGCAAAGGCTCTTGCCACCCCCATAGTGCCTTTTTTAGGCAAGGCTCAAATTCTAAACCTACCACCCTAGAACACAAAAAAGGAACAAAACTAAGGGTAATGCTGCTCAATGCCAGAAGTCTCAATCTCAAAATGCACACACTCGAGGCCCTTCTCAGTATGGAGAACATCGATGTCTGTGCTGTGACAGAAACCTGGTTCAAGGCTCCTGAGAGCACCCCAGCGCTATCAGGTTTTACCTCATATCATGCGTTCCAGCCCCAAAATCCGGACAATACCAAGAAAGGAGGGGGGGGTATCCATATTCATCAAGGACACCCACACCTCAAGACTGGTGACAACGCACGATGCATCGGAGACCATCCAGGTGCAATTAACCATAGGCAAGACTGCTCTGCAAATTGTAGCATGTTACAGGCCACCCTCACAAACTCAGGAACCTCACATGGCCTTCCTGAAAACACTAGAGGGGATAAATGTATCACCAAACACCATCATACTAGGTGACTTCAATTACCCTAATATAGACTGGGAACACTACTCAAGCCCAAACACCCTAGCCCAAAAGTTCCTGGAATTCATAAACTCAAATGCCATGGAACAACTAGTCACCATCCCCACAAGAGGAGATAACATACTTGATCTCATCATCACGAACATGGGAGCACAATGTTCAACACCGAAGTATACCCTCACTGGTGAGATCAGATCACAAACTAATCTCGCTGGAGGTCCTCATCCCACCCCACCTGAAATAAAAAGACCACAGTAAAGAACTTCTCAAAAGCCGACTTCACACTTCTAAAGACTAGTGTGGTCTCCTTTAAGGCCCCGAGCCGGCGGAAAACAGTACTCAAGCCGCTGAATCACTTACAAACACCTTCTACCAGCACCTGCAGGACTGCATGGATAAGGCAATCCCAAACAAAACAAAGACTCTTAGTACCAAAGGCAAGCGTCCAGTCTGGTGGACCCCAGCCATAAACAAACTCTACAATAAAAGGAGGAAGCTACTACAAGATAGAGCAAAATCCTTAAAGGTAAGACACCCTTGATCACTATAAGTAAAAACTAAGAGCTCTCATAAAATCATCCAAAGCAAATTTGAGAGAAAAATAGCTAAAGACTCAAAAGACAATCATAAGGCCTTCTTTAGCTATGTTAGAAACCTAGGAGGAAACTCCCAGATATGCTCAGAACTAGTTCAAAATGATGTGAAGATTACTGATCCTACAGACATTGCCAACATACTGGCTGACAGGTTCAGTGCAAACTTCTCCCCTCCCCAAAGGAGAGATATCTATACCAAATGATTGCAGCCCCCAAACATCTCCAGCCCAAGTGAGAACTGCTCTCTCCAAAGCAAAAACACAGCATCCATGGGACCTGATGGTGTCCCGGCTGTGTGCTCCGAACTCAATGAGGAATTAAACCCACAGCTAGGACAGCTGTTTAATCAAAGTCTTACCTCTGGATCATTACCCAGGAGTGGCGCACTGCAACTGTGGTCCCACTTCACAAAGGCGGTGCCTCCACCGACCCTGGAAATTACCGCCTATTAGCTTGACAAGCCTTATCTGCAAAGCCATGGAGAGGATCATAATGGACCTCATAAATAAAGACATAGGAATTTGCAGACTTTGGATCCAACCCAGTTTGGCTTTGTCAAAGGCAGATCATGCCTTTTAAACTTGGTTGACTTCTTGAAACAGTCACCAAAGCCATTGGCGAGGAAAGGCAGTCCATACAGCCTACCTCGATCTGGCTAAGGCCTTCGATACAATACCCCACTCGGGTATCATTGAAAAACTCATCAGCTTAAATGTTAACCCATACATCACAAGATGGGTTGCAAACTGGCTGAGTGACAGAACCCACAGGGTCAGAGTTGCTGGCGCCATGTCAGACTCAAAACCTGTCACAAGTGGTGTCCCACAGGGCTCAGTCCTGGGCCCACTCTTGTTTGGCATCTACTTTTCCAAGTACAAGCAAACACAGGAGGGTTATGGCTGACAAAGTTTGCAGATGACTGCAAACTGGGCCATAGTAGAAAACACATCTGACACAGATATCCTTCAGAAGGGTCTCACAGAAGCGGATAACTGGTGCCAGAGCCACGGCCTGAAGTTAAATGCCAAAAATGCATAGTCATACCCTTTGGGAAAAACAAGGTTACCCCTAGCTACCAAATAGGTGGCAATCCACTGAGCACAGAAGAAGTTATCAGGGACCTGGGGACCCAGGTTGATAGTAGTCTGTCATTCGACACCCATGTAGCTAAAGTAGTTAGGAAGACCTTCTACATTGCCCACCTTATCATGAAGGGATTCTCATCTAGATCAAGGGAGGTCATAGTCTCCCTTTACTCATCACTCATCAGACCAATGATTGAGTACAATGCCCCATTCGGGATGTATCTGACCCGACACTTGCAGCAGCTGGAGAGGCCACAAAGTTCCTCACCAAAAGGATAAAGGGTCTCAAAATCTGTCCTATGCTGCCCGACTGAAAGAACTCCAGCTCTATTCAGTCGCACGCTTGCTCAGAGGTGACCTTTGCCTAACATACAAGGCCATGTCAAACCCAGATTTGATGAATATGCTTCACCTCAAAAATCTAGATCCATCAGAGCCACAAGGGCGGGAGACTTAAACCTCGACACGGCTATTAATAGGACGTGCTGGAGGGATAGATTCATCACCCAAAGACTCCCTATGCTGTGGAACAAAATCCCGGTACATGTGAGACAGAGCACCTCGCTGGCCTTGTTCAAGAGAAATCTTGACCAATGGATGGGAGATCGCAGATATACCCCAGGGATTACCTCAGTGTCACTGCTCGACAGAGGCACAGCAAAATAATGGGTATAGTTCCCCATACTAAAGGGGTGGCGTAAGCCACAAAACGATGGGCTAGGCTTGTAAATGCCCTCGGGCAGATAGCCTAGTATGAACCTATGAACCTATGACAACATGGCAGTGGTCTAGTACATCAACAAGCAAGGTGGAACCAAATCTTACCCCCTTTGTCTAGAGGCCAAGAGGATATGGCAATGGGCGATGGCTACCAACCATTTTCTTCTAGCAACGCACATTCCCAGGAGTTCCAACGTGATAGCAGGCAGACTCAGCAGGTGCATTCTACAACCTCATGAGTGGTCCATGAATCCCTTGATAGTGGCTGAGATCTTCCATCGCTGGGGCCGTCCTTGCTGCGACCTATTTGCATCCTCGACCAGCTACAAATGCAGCAGTTACTTCACCCTGATTCCCCCTCCAGGACAGTCACCCAGGGACGCTGTAGTCCACGATTGGCCCTCGGGTCTTCTTTATGCATTTCCACCCTTTCCCCTCATTCACCAGTTTCTGAAGAAAGCCCGTCTGTTGAAGAGCAAGGTGATCCTCATAGCACCATATTGGCCTCAACTGATTTGGTTCCCCTTCCTTTGGCCTCACCTACTAGATCGACCATGGATTCTCCATTCAACCCCGGAGTTGATCTCACACCCACAGAACCTGATTCATCCCAACTTGAACAGCCTGAAGCTCTCGGCTTGGCTATTCCAATTCCCTTGATTGCCAGGCAGAATGATCTTTCTTTACCAGTACGTGATATTCTCATTGCTTCTCATAAGTCTTCCACTAGAATTACTTATCTGAGCAAGTGGAAAAGATTTACCTGTTGGCTGAAAGATAAACAAGTAGACCTCTTTTCAGCACCAGTGTCGATAATACTAGACTATCTGGCCGACCTGTTTCAGTCGGGTCTATCGGCCTCTACCATTAGAATTAATTTGGCTGCAATTTCTAATTTTCATGAGCGTGTCCAAGATTCCTCTCTTATGTCCCATAAATTGTGCAAGACCTTCATAAAAGGTGTGAATCATCTGAAGCCACCTTTTAGAGAACATATTCAACAGTGGGATTTATCATTAGTTCTACAAGCTCTGACAATGTCACCTTTCGAACCATCCTCTTCTTGTGACCTCAAGTATTTGTCATGGAAAACCTTGTTTTTGGTTGCTATTACTTCTGCCAGATGTATTTCTGAACTTCAAGCTTTATGTATCAAGAGTCCATACTTGATTTTTCATAGAGATAGTGTCTCTGAGAACTAGTCCGTCATTTCTGCCTAAAGTGATCTCTGAAATGTCCATTAATCAAGCCATTGAATTGCCAGTTTTCTTTCCCAATCATTCACACAGAGGAGAGTATTGCCTACATACCCTAGATATACATGGGCAAATCCATTTTTACTTAAACAGGACTGAACCCTTTCGTAAATCTGAACAGTTATTTTTGGCCTTTTCTGGACCTAGATTAGGATCTGCTGTTGCTAAGGTTACATTAGCTAGATGGTTGAAGGACTGTGTGACCTTTATTTGTACTATCTAATGTGATATTTATTTGTAATATCCCGTTGCCTACTACCATGGAAGCTCATTCAACAAGGTCAGTGGCAATTTCTGCTGCCTTCCATGCCAGAGCTTCTTTACAGGACATCTGTGCAGCTGCAACTTGGGCTACGCCTCATACCTTCATCAATCATTACAAATTGGATTTGACCTCCAGGGGAAGAGCATCTTTCGGTTCTATGGTGCTCAGGAATGTCCTTCCATGAGAGCCTCCCAGGAATAGAGGTAGCTGGGGACTCTGTCCCGTGCGTAAGGAATGAACGAGGGTTAACAATATCAGATAAAGAAGTTATGTCTTACCATAACGTTCCATCTGTATTGTTGCTCCTCGTTCAGTCATTACGGCCCTCCCTCCTTCCCCCTCCTGTGGTTTCTAGTGGATCTCACCATCCGGTTCTCTTAGGTTATTTGACCAGAGATGGCCTCTACCTTCTTTGACTTGCAAACTCAATCTGAGGTAACTGGGAGAGGGGGATTGTAGGTAAGAGTTTAGCTCGAGAGTTTGAAGCTGACGCGAGCTTGGAAACTGGCCGGCTCGGTTCTGAACTCGGAACCGATACCCATGCGTAATGACTGAATGAGGATCAACAATACAGATGGAACGTTATGGTAAGACATAACTTCTTTTTACCTCCTTTTGAACCAGCTCACTCAGTTTCCGTGAAGCTATGCACCCTAACAGGTCTGCTGGTGGCCCTTACCTCCGCCAGGAGGGTTTTAGAGATACAAGCCCTTATAGCCACCTCTCCTTACCTTGTTTTCCGCAAGGACAGAGTGGCTCTCAGGACCAACCTTTCCTTCATGCCCAAGGTAGTTAATGAACTTTCTTTGAATCAAACCATTAACCTACCAGTTTTCTACCCTCATCCACAGAACTCCCCAGAGAGGACTCTGCGGTCTCCGGATCACAGACCACTCTATTACTTGGACAAAACTAAGTCTATTAGGAAATCTTACCAATTATTCATTTCCTTCCTTCAAAAAGCCCTAGGGAAGGCTGTCTCAAAACAAACCCATTTCCTCATGGATTTTTAAATCCATTTCTTTGTGCTACTCCCATCATAGGAAATCCTTGCAAGGCCATGTTAAACCTCACCCTACCAGGGCAGCTGCCTCCTCTACTGCCTTTTTCAAAGGCATGGACTTCACCTCCATTTTAGAAGCAGCCACTTGGATTTTGATACACACCTTCACCAAGTATTACAAGCTGGATATGGCCTCTTGAGCAAGAGCAGACTTTGCCAGGTATATCCGCCAGGGGTTGGTTGATCAAAGAAACCTTTCCTCCACCCAGGTTCATACTTAAAGGTCTGGTACTCTCCCTACTGTTATGAATACTGCAACATGAGAATAGAAGGACATAGAATAGTTGTGTAAAAACTTACCATAATCCTAGATGTTCTTCTCTTCCATGTTGAAGTATTCAGTCCCACACACCCTACCCCCTGTTTCTTCCTAACCAGAACTCCATGGCCTACCTGTGGTGACATAGTCATTATCTTCCCCAGTCTCAACTGTTCTCTGCCCAACCAACCTACTGCCCTGGGCATGGCCTATATGCAAGTCTAAGGGTCTCTTACTAGGACCCTCCTTTGCAATCCATAGGAGCACTGCTGTATGCAGCAAAACAATTCTGATGAGGGTACGTGCAGACGTCACTTTTATACTCAACGTCAGTTTATAGCCCTGGTAAGGGATGTCACATGTACCCTCCTGTGAAAAATACTTTGGTATACTGTCCAGATGCTGGCGCTGCAGGCAGCAAGTCCCTACTGTTATGAATACTACAACATGGAAGAGAAGGACATCTAAGGTTATGGTAAGTTCTTAACACAACTATTCTTTCCTGATAGGTGCTCTATGGGTCATTCATCAAGGTTACAGGGGGAAGTGGGAGGAAGTCCCTTCTTTTCTGGGGCCAGTTCCTTATCCACCAGACCAAATCTGATCTCCCCCATCCTTCGATACATGCTGTCCCACGAAGTGACAAAACCAGTTCCTCCTTTCTAAGTTGGAAATGTTTCTTATTCAGGGGTGTTTAGCTCCAAAGAAAGGAAATGCTTGGAGAACAGTTCTGGATCTTTCTTTCCTAAACCTGTTTTTTGATCGTGCTAAAGTTCAAAGTGATGTCACTTCCCAGCCTGTTACCTTTTCTTTCTCCAAGTTTCCTTGTAACACTAGATTTGAGATGCTTCTCATCACATCTCAGTTCATCCAGACTTCAGGCGTTTCTTAAGGTTTTGTCATTATCAGTTCTCTGCCTTACCCTTTGGAGACTGTTCACAAAGTATCTAGCTCCAGTTAAAGTTTGTTGCAGGCTGTAAGGTGTCCACATTTAAATGACTTGCTTATCTTTGAAGAGGCCTTTATAAAGTGTCAGTAATCTCTCACCTAGGAGAAAGCGCTTACCTAAGCTGGGATTCCACAAGAACATTCCAAAGTCTTTTTTGACTCCTAAACACAGGATTGTGTTCCTGGGATGTATGATAGACCCCTCAGTTCAAAGAGCTTTTCTTTTTCAGGGAAACAATTATTTTGATCTATTTCTAAGGTTTTCCACACAGATTTCAGTCATTGTGAGAAAATACCACAGGGGTTTGAGTCTCATGACATCTATGGTTTTCATGATAGCCCTGGCAAGACTCCAGATGAGAAAGATGGAATGGTATCTAAAGTCTCATTTTTCCCAGTACTGACGTCTCTTGTCTTTTTAAGTCCTAGTGCTGGAGTTTTCTGAAGAAAAAATCACTTGGTGGAGACAGCAGAGTTCCCTAAACCCAGGCCTTCCTTTCTCCCTCCCTGCTCCAAAGTAGCTAGTCACCACAGAACCCTCGGACTTTGCTTTGCAGTTTCAGTCGGGATAAAAGTGTAAGGTGTGTGAAATACCAAGGACAGACACATACACACAAATACCAAAGTAGTGCATACCCTGATCAAGACACTCAATTCTCTGAATCATCTTTGGTCCCCTGGACCTCTTCAGCTTGTTACATAAAATACCACAGTTATGGTACAACAAGCAAGGGGAAACCAAGTCATACACCCCTTTGCAGACTACCCATCTTAGCTTGGGATATTTCTTCACAGCACAGTCTTAACTCTGCACGCATCCTACATCCCATCAGAGCAAAATTGTATGGCAGACAAGTTAGCAGGAGAAGGTTAGATCCTCACGAATGGAAACTATATCAAAAGATCTTCCAAGATTTGATCCATCTGTGGGGAGTTTCTCATATAGACCTGTTTGTTTTTTCTGAATAATCAGCTGGCAACAATTTGCTCCAGTACTCTGTGCAGGAAGGTCTGAAGACTAAAGCCTTTTCCTTTCCTTGGTCAGGAATGTTCCTGAATGCTTTTTCACCCTTTTCACTGATGTTTGTGGTAATTTTAAAGGAATCCCCCAAGATCATTGTGGTGACTCCCTTTTGGTCCAGGCAACAGTGGTTCTCTCTTCTTTTGGAAATAGCAGGGGAGCAATTATCACAAGCTTCCTCACAGAATGAATCTACTTAAACAAAATCATGGACTTTTTGTGCACCCCAGTCCCAATCAACTTCAACTGACTGGCTGGATGATAAGGTGTTAATTCCCTTTAGGCACCTGTTTACTGAGGACGTGCAGCAGGTACTTATGGGGGCAAGAAAGCCTGCTACTTGAAAATTATATATTGGGAAATGGAAAAGGTTTTCTAATTGGTGCCAACAACATAACCAGCACCGATTCAGAGCTAATTGATGTCCTTCAAGGATGCATCTTCAGTCATAACATATGGGTTGTCCTGCCTCAGGCAGCCCTTCGGTCGTCCGGATTCCAAAGTCTGGGTCTGGCCTCAGCTGATGTCGCACTTTCCCCGACGTCAGAGCGTCTGGGGTATAAAAGCATCAGCTGACACCATTTTCCTCAGTCTTTCTTGCCGCGCGGTGCCCAAAGCAGAAGCTGTTCGCAAGTGCCGGTCGGTCAGATCCAGAGATTTCAGCTACCGAAGACTTTGAAAAAAGCTAAGTACCCCGTTGGGGACTCTTTCTTGCCTCAGCCGATGTCAGACAAAGTAAATAATTGTTTAACTTGTGGGAAACAAATACCTCATAAGGATTTCCATTCTTACTGCCTTCCTTGCTTAGGCCCAGACCACGACTTATCGGCCTGTTTAGCCTGTGCCTCCTTCAACCGACGAACTCTTAGACGTCGGTCGGAGTTTGCAGAGGAGTTTTTTGGAGCCGCTTTTGCTTATAAAATGCCATCGGAGACTCCGACTTCGCATATGGTCAAAAAACGCAAGGAAAAGGACCGACACTCGTTGTCCGCGGTTTCGGCTGGAACCATGGCTAGGCCTACCGCGAGTGTCTCTGTTTCGGTCGAAACCTTGGCAATTCCTTCTTCTGAAACCATACTTCTGACCACCGAGGCCCGAGAGGCCCCGGCTGAGTCTGCTTCAGAACGTCCTACCGAAGCTAGTGTTCAGGATTTGTCCGACACCGTACCTTTGGACATTTCTACCCCTGCACGTGGGGCTGCTAGGCCCCCAGCTTCTATGTCCATTAAGGCCTTCTCTAGGGCTAAAGCTGCCAAACTTTTAAAAGCCTTACCTGCCAAATCTACCCCCCAAAGGCCTTCCTCTAGTTCTCAGATCCTCAGCCTGGCTGAGGACCTTATCTCCTTAATAAGGGGTTCACAACCTCACCCAGACAGGGCCTCTCATCCCCCTCCAGACAAAAGGCCCAGGACTGACCCCTCTGAACCACACTCCTCAGATGATTCCACGGATGGATCTGAGTTGTCAGACCACCAGGAAGGGGCTTACTCGCCTTATGAGGATTCAGATGCAGAGGAATCTATCCCTTCGGCCTCCCCTCCTGAAGAGTTTTCTTTTGGGGAGACTTTACACTCCATGAGAGAGCACTTTCAATGGCAAGGTCAGGATTTCTCTGATTCTAGAAAAAGATTACGGACCTTTTTGCATTTGCCTCAGCATAGGCCCTTAGCTATACCTCCTGTTCTAAATGTAATTGATGTGTACAATGATGTCAGTACAGCCCCTGACACACTTCCTCCGGCCCCTGCCAAACCTGACAGATATTACAGGGTCCCAGATTCTCATTTCCATCTGTATAAAGCCCATTCTGCAGACCCAGAAACTATTTCTCAGGGCCCTAAAGGGGTTGCAGCTGCTACTGCCAAAAATCCCCTGCCCTCTGAAAGAGAGTCTTGAGCTTTAGAGAGATGGGGTAAGAAGGTGTATACATCTGCAACTCTTTCTGTCAGGGCATTAAACTGTCAATTCCATATGATACAGTACCAAGAGTATTTGTTAGATGAACTGAATAAGGAACATTCTTCTCCAGAACCCCTAGACCGTAAATCACTTCAGGATTTGGGACATAACTCACAGCAGGTTAGTAACCATTTCTTAAAATGTGGCTATGATGCACTGGAGGCTTCATTTAGATCAGCTATGACTGGGGCAGTTATTCGTAGGCATGCCTGGCTGAAGGAGCAGTCTTTGCCAGACCATGTCAAAGCTAAACTCCTCGATGCTCCAATGGAGAAACAAAATTTATTTGGCTCCCCTGCTCAGGAGATCCTGAAAAAGGTTGAAGAAAAAGCAAAATCTGTGCAAACAGTTAAAGATTTCCTGCAAGTTCAACCACCGAGATTCAGCAGAAACTGGCCTACAAAGAATTGGTCCTTTCCAGACTCGAACAGAGCCCAGAGAGGCAGGAACAGGCGCTCTAGAGGCAGAGGTCAATCGAAGGGCTCCTACAGAGGCCGTCAGTGGCAGCCTGCCAACCAGAGTAGTAGTGCAACAGCTACAACAACAACCACTACTACAGGACAGACTCAATGACTTGACTCTGATTCCTCCTACAAGGGATCAACTGGAAGCACCCTTGGGCGGAAAGCTGGCTTTATTCTCAAAAAACTGGCATTATATTACAAAGGATACATGGGCATTGCAAATAATAGACAAAGGATTCAGGTTTCACTTCCACACTTTGCCAAAAAGAAGCGGAATGCCAAACCTACCACCAAATCAAAAGGCAGAGGCTTTAAAACAAATCAGCAATTTACTTCAGATGAAAGCTATAGAAAAGGTACCATGTTCAGAACAAGGCCAAGGATTTTACTCCAGACTATTCCTTGTACCAAGAAAAGAAAATCAATTGAGGCCTATTCTCGACCTGTCCGCACTGAACACTTATCTCATTGTGCCAAAATTCAAAATGCTGACCCTACAGCAACTTCTTCCCATGTTGGGCAAGGGGTCTTGGCTGGTGACTCTAGATCTCAAGGAGGCATACCTGCATTTCCCTATCCGACCAAGTTGCAGAAGACACCTCAGATTTCTTGCAGGATCAGAGCATTATCAATTCTCAGCATTGCCCTTTGGCTTATCTACTGCGCCCAGAGTATTCACGAAATGCCTGGCATCAGTAGTTGCACATTGCAGACTACAGGGAATTCAAATTTATCCATACCTGGACGACTGCCTAATACAAGCGGACAACAAGAAGAAATTGTTAAAGGACTTGGCCTATGCCATACACCTGTTACAGGCCTTGGGATACACAGTCAACATCCAAAAGTCAAGACTAGTACCATCCCAAAGGATCACCTTTTTGGGTGCAAATCTGGACACAAACACCCAAATGGCCTTTCTCACAGAAGAAAAGCAAAAACAACTTCCAGATTACTTCATGATTTTGACAAGACAAACTCAGCTTACTGCAAGGAAAATCCTGCAGGCCCTGGGTTACATGGCATCCTGCATAATTCTAATCCCACATGCCAGACTACATATGAGGAAATTGAAATGGTACCTAAGGAGTGTATGGTCTCAACACAGTCACAGTTTAGAAACCATGATACCAATCATTCCATGCCTGCAAAAGGAATTCCTGTGGTGGGCTCAGGCATGCCAGTCCAACAGAGGGTTGCCTTTCAACAAACCAAAAACAAGGCAGACCATCACCACAGACGCCTCGGACCAAGGATGGGGAGCACACATGGAGGACAAATGCATCCAAGGCCTATGGCCTCAAGGGCAGCTAAGCATGCACATAAACCAAAAGGAAATGCTGGCAGTGAGGCATGCAATCGAGGCATTCAAGCCCTTCCTCCAACAAGGACATCTGTTAATAAGGACAGACAACACCACGGTCATGTGGTACATTAACAAACAGGGAGGCACACATTCTTACCCACTATGCCGGATGGCTATGAACCTGTGGAACTTATGCCTGAATCTCAATATCCAACTACAGGCCCAATTCGTGCCAGGCAAAGACAATGCACTGGCGGACAGCCTAAGCAGGACTACTATGGATGCGCACGAATGGATGCTGCACCCAGACATCTTCAAACTAATAACAAAGACATGGGGGATGCCGGAGAGAGATCTGTTCGCCTCCCCACTCAACCATCAACTGAAGACATTCTGCTCAAGGACACACCACCCACAAGCTTGGATTGTGGACTCTCTCTTTCAGCTGGGAAGCCCTAACAGTGTATGCCTTCCCACCTCTCCCATTGATGCACAAGGTTCTACTGAAAATCAGGGAGGAACAGCCAAAAGTGATACTAATAGCTCCGGACTGGCCAAGACAACACTGGTATCCACTATTGAGAAGCATGTCTCAAGGAAAATCATGGCCTCTCCCCCTATGGCCTCTTCTTCTTCTTCTAATGCAGAACAATTTCAAGACCCTGCATCCCAACTTGAAAACATTACAGCTAACTGCCTGGAAAATTCCTTAAATCCCAATCAAACAATTTTATCTCAGAGGGTGAAGGACATTATCCTGGAGGCTCGCAGGCCTTCCACAAGGAAGACATACTCAGCTAAATGGAAGAGATTTCTCATTTGGAGCACATCAAAGGGCACAGATGTCACAGTGGCAAACCTAGCACATATCCTAGAATATTTAGCAGAATAATTCCACAATGGCCTGTCCTATTCTTCCATTAAGATTCATGCTTCAGCAATTTCAGCAGAATACAATGTGGACCCACCTATCTTCTCTCACCCTCTCCTCAGACAATTTCTGAGAGGGATCAAAAATGTTAAACCTCCAATAAGACCACCTCTACCTGCCTGGGATCTCAACTTTGTGCTGGAAAAACTGACACTACCTCCTTTTGAACCAGCAGCATCAGCGGATCTACAGTTTCTATCTTGGAAAACTGCATTCCTTCTGCCAATCACTTCAGCAAGAAGAGTATCTGAGTTACAAGCATTAATGGCAGTACAGCCTTTTCTTATTTTCCACCAGGATAGAGTGTCACTAAGAACCAATCCTACTTTTATGCCAAAGGTGGTTTCTAGGGTATCCTTGAACCAAGCTATTCACTTGCCTACATTCTTCCCTAATCCGCAGAATAAAGGGGAAAAACCTTTGCACACCCTGGATATACACAGACAACTACGCTACTACTTGGACAGAACAAAAACTAGCAGAAAAACTGACCAACTTTTTGTAGCATATGCAACTGGGGTGCAAGGAAGAGCAATTTCCAAACAGACAATTTCAAAATGGATAGGAAATTGCATTTGCTTTTGCTACTCCTTTCATGGAAAGACGGTTCCTGAAAATATCAGGCCTCACTCCACAAGGGCCACGGCCACCACTACAGCCTTCCTATGGTGGGTGGCTACCAAGGACATTTTAGAAGCTGCTACTTGGAGCTCTGTGCATACATTTGCCAAGCATTACAATCTACCTTTATACTCTAGATCCAGAGCAGGGTTTGCAACTGCAGTCCTACAGGGGATCTTAACTACACCATCCTTTTCTTAGTACCTCCACCCCCAGATTGGCTATGGTATTCTACCCATATGTTATGACTGCAGATGCATCCTTGAAGGACATAGTACAGTTGTGTACCTACCATAAATGTAGATGTCCGATAGGTATGCATCTGCAGTCAGGATTACCCTCCTTCCTTCCCCTCTGTGGTATTCCTATGGTGCTTACCCCTCTTTTAGCTAGCTGGGGGAATCTATTATGGTGTATTTGTTTGTTTATACATGTATATAATTTGCAGTTGTTTGGAACTTTTCAACATTTATCCAAATTTAGCCTTCCTAGAGGGCACCTGGCATCTGGGGCAAGAAGAACTGAGGAAAATGGCGTTGGCTGATGCTTTTATACTCCAGACGCTCTGATGTCGGGGAAAGTGCGACATCAGCCGAGGCCAGACCCAAACTTTGGAATCCGGCCGACCGAAGGGCTGCCTGAGGCAGGACAACCCATATGTTATGACTGCAGATGCATACCTATCGGACATCTACATTTATGGTAGGTACAAAACTGTACTTTCTCTGGGTTTGCAGTTTTTCTGTAAGTAGCTATCCTATGGCCTTTCTTACTCCTCCATCAAGGTTAATTTATTGGCCTTTTCAGCATGTATGCTCACGGATCCTGCTCTTTCAGTTCATTTTCAAGTCAAAATGTTTTTGAACAGGTTTTAACATAAGAGGCTTCCAATTCAACTGGTGGCTCCTTAGGATCTTAATTTTGTGTTAGATAAGTTAACACTTGCTCTATTTAAACCAGCTAACCTGGCAGACTTGAGGTTCTTGACCATGAAAACTGTTTGATTGATTCCTATGACCTCTACAAGGAGATCATCTGAGATGTCCTTCAAGGATGCATCTGCAGTCCTTACAAATGGGTTGTCCTGTCGTCAGGCAGCCCTTTGGTCGGCCGGATTCCAAAGTCTGGGTCTGGCCTCGGCTGGTGTCGCACTTCACCCGACGTCATAGCTGCAGTTCTTCGGGTATAAAGGCATCAGCCGACGCCATTTTCCTCAGTCTTTCTTGCCGCATGGCGCCCAAAGCAGAAGCTGTTCGCAAGTGCCGGTCGGTCAGATCCAGAGATTACTACTACCAAATACTACTTCGAAGACTTCTAAAAAGCTAAGTACCCCGTTGGGGACTCTTTCTTGCCTCAGCCGATGTCAGAAAAAGTGAATAACTGTTTAACTTGTGGGAAACAAATACCTCATAAAGATTTCCACTCTTACTGCTTACCTTGTTTAGGCCCAAACCACGATGTAGCAGCTTGTTTAGCCTGTGCTTCTTTCAACCGACGGACGCTTAGACGTCGGTCGGAGTTTGCTGAACAGTTTTTGGGCTCAGAATTTGCGTACATAATGCCGTCGGATCCTCTGACTTCACAAGTTGTTAAGAAACGCAAAGAAAAGGACCGACACTCGCGGTCTGCGGTTTTGGCCGAAACCGCGGTTAAGCAAACCGCGAGTGTCTCGGTTTCGGCCGAAACCGAGCAAACGGTTCTAACTTCAGCCGAAACCATGACTACTACCGAGGCCCCTTCTAACCTGGTTGAGTCGGCCTCTGAAATTCAACCTGCTACTGTGGTTTCACAAGAACTATCGGACACCATCCCTTTGGATGTTTCAACCCCTGCACGTGGTGCTGCTAGGCCGCCTGCAGCCATGTCCATAAAGGCCTTTGCCAGGGCTAAAGCAGCCAAAACTTCTAAATCTGTGCCTGTTAAGCCCCCCTCTCACAGGCCCAGTTCCAGTTCCCAAATGCTTACTCTGGCAGAGGATCTCATCTCTTTAATAAGGGGATCCCAACCTCATCCAGATAGGGCCTCTCAACCTCCTCCAGAAAAGAGACCTAGAGCAGAGCCCCCTGAGCCAGTGTCCTCAGATGATTCTTCTGATGATTCAGACAATACAGACCATCCAGAGGCTCCTTTTTCTACTTATGAAGACTCCGATGCTGAGGAATCTATTCCTTCTGCCTCTCCACCAGAGGAATTTTCCTTTGGGGAAACCTTACATGCCATGAGAGAGCAATTTCAATGGCAGGGGCAAGATTTCTCAGACTCAAGGAAAAGGCTTTGGACTTTTTTGCATTTACCACAACATAGGCCTTTAGCTATACCTCCAGTTCTTCCTGTTGTAGATGATGCATTTAATGATGCTTGCACTGCTCCTGATACTTTGCCTCCAGCCCCTGCTAAGCCCGATAGGTTTTACAGGGTCCCGGACACACATCACCATTTATACAAGGCTCCTTTTGCAGATCCCGAGACTATCTCCCAGGGGCCTAAGGCAGTAGCTTCGACCTCAGTTAAAAACCCTCTCCCCTCTGAAAGGGAATCCAGGTCCTTTGAGAGATGGGGTAAAAAAAGTATACACCTCTGCTACTCTCTCAGCTAGGGCATTGAACTGTCAGTTTCATATGATCCAATACCAGGAGTTTATGCTTGATCAGTTAACTAAGAAACTGTCCTCTGATGATTCTTTAGATAAGAAATATGTTCTAGAAATGGTGCATAACATTCAGCAGGTTAGTAACCATTCTTTAAAATGTGGCTATGATGCACTGGAGGCTTCCTTTAGATCAGCCATGACTGGCACAGTTATAAGAAGGCATGCATGGTTGAAAGAACAGGTCTTGCCGGATCATGTTAAAGCAAAACTATTAGATGCTCCTATGGATAAGGTCAGTTTATTTGGTTCACTTGCTCAGCAGGTACTGAAGAAAATGGAAGAGAAGGCAAAATCTGTACAAACAGTGAAAGATTTCCTACAGGTTCAGCCTCCAAGGTTTAGCAGGAACTGGCCTTCCAAAAATTGGTCCTTTCCAGACTCCTCTAAAACACAGAGAGGCAGGAATAGGCGTTCGAGAGGCAGAAATCAATCCAGAGGAGGTGCCTACAGGGGACGCCAGTGGCAAGGTAACAACCAGCGAGGCACAGACACAACTACTACCACTGCAACAGGGCAATCACAGTGACTTGGCTCTGGCACCGCCTACCAGGGAACAAATTGCAGCACCCTTAGGCGGAAAGTTAGCCTTATTTTCAAAAAACTGGCACTACATCACAAGAGACAAGTGGATTTTGCAAACTATAGACCAAGGCTACAGGTTTCATTTCCATACTTTACCAGGAAAAAGAGGAATGCCAAACCTACCACCAAATCAAAAGACAGAAGCTCTAAAACAAATAGCTCAGTTAGCAAAGATGAGAGCTGTGGAAAGGGTACCATCTATGGAACAAGGAAAGGGATTTTACTCCAGACTCTTCCTGGTACCAAGAAAAGAGAAAAATTGGAGGCCTATTCTCGACCTGTCCGCTTTAAACACATTCATCATTGTTCCAAAATTCAAAATGCTGACCCTACAGCAACTTCTTCCCATGCTGGGCAAGGAGTATTGGCTGGTGACTCTAGATCTCAAGGAGGCATACCTGCACGTCCCCATATGACCAAATTGCAGAAGATACCTCAGATTTCTTGCAGGATCAGAGCATTATCAATTCTCAGCATTGCCCTTTGGCTTATCTACTGCGCCCAGAGTGTTCACGAAATGCCTGGCATCAGTAATCGCTCACTGCAGGCTTCAGGGAATCCAAATATATCCATACCTGGACGACTGCTTGATACAAGCGGACAACAAAAACAAGCTAACAGAACACTTACAAAGAGTCATTTGCTTACTGCAAGCCCTGGGATTATACAGTCAATATAAAAAAATCAAGACTGATACCATCCCAAAGAATAACCTTCTTAGGTGCAGAATTGGACACAGTAAAACAGATGGCATTCCTAACTGCAGAAAAACAAGAACAACTTCCTCTCTACTTCTTGGCATTAACAAAGCAGAACAAACTAACAGCAAGGAAAGTACTGCAGGCCTTGGGCTTCATGGCATCCTGCATAATCCTGGTCCCTCATGCCAGACTGCATATGAGAAAGCTACAGTGTTACCTGAAGAATTTATGGTCTCAACACAGGCACAGCCTAGAAACCGAAATACCACTAATCCCATGCCTGAAACAAGAGTTCCTATGGTGGGCTCAGGCATGCCAGTCAAACCAGGTTTGCCCTTCCACAGCATTCAACCAAGCCAAACCATCACAACGGACGCCTCAGACCTCGGTTGGGGGGCCCACATGCTGGACAAGTGCATACAAGGCTTATGGACTCCAGATCAGCTGCACCTGCACATAAATCAAAAGGAAATGCTGGCAGTAAAACTAGCAATCCAGAATTTCAGACCATTCCTCCAAGAAGGGCAGTTGATGATAAGGACAGACAACACCACAGTCATGTGGTACATCAACAAACAGGGAGGCACTCATTCATACCCTCTATGCCGGATGGCACTGGACCTATGGAATATGGCTCTGAGCTACAACATTCAGTTACAAGCAATTTTTGTACCGGGAAAAGAAAACATCCTAGCAGACTTAAGCAGAACCACCTCGGATGCTCACGAATGGATGCAACACCCGGACATCTTCAAGGTCATCACAAGGAAATGGGGACTGCCACAAATAGACCTATTCGCATCCCCACTCAATCACCAGCTCAAGAAATTCTGCACAAGGACGTACCACCCACTTGCTTGGAAGGTGGACTCTCTATCCTTCAGTTGGAAAGGCCTTGACAGCCTATGCATTCCCACCTCTTCCTTTGATGCACAAGGTGCTATTGAAAATCAAAGAGGAACATCCAAGGATCATTCTGATAGCTCCAGACTGGCCAAGACAACATTGGTACCCATTACTGAGAAGCATGTCTCGGGGACAGATGTGGACACTACCCCTGATTCCTTTGCTGTTAACTCAGAGCGGCTACAATACCGTGCATCCAAACCTGAAAACTCTGAAGCTGACTGCCTGGAACATTACATAAGAGCAACTAACCCAGATTTATCCCAAAGGGTTAAAGACATTATCCTTGAGGCCCGTAGACCTTCAACAAGAAGGAACTATGCAGGAAAATGGAAAAGGTTTCTCATTTGGAGTACTGAAAGGGGAAAAGATGCGTCAAAGGTAGACATTGCCAACATCCTGGAGTATTTGGCAGAGCTTTTCCATACAGGCCTGTCCTACTCCTCCATCAAGATACATGCATCAGCTATTTCTGCAGAATACAGCTTCGATCCACCTGTCTTCTCGCATCCTCTACTCAGGCAGTTTCTGAGAGGAATTAAAAATGTAAAACCTCCTAGGAAACCACCATTACCAGCATGGGACTTGAACTTTGTGCTAGAAAAATTGACACTCCCCCCTTTCGAACCAGCAGCAACAGCAGATCTTCAACACCTATCCTGGAAAACTGCTTTTCTGCTGGCAATTACCTCAGCAAGAAGGGTTTCTGAGCTACAGGCTTTAATGGCAGTACAACCCTTCCTAATCTTCCATCAAGATAGAGTGTCCATGAGAACAAATCCTACATTTATGCGTAAGGTGGTTTCCAGAGTGTCTTTAAACCAGGCTATCCACCTACCTACCTTCTTCCCCAATCCACAGAACAGGGGGGAAAGACTGCTGCACACTTTGGATGTACATAGACAGTTGCGTTACTACCTGGACAGAACCAAGAGCAATAGAAAAACTGACCAGCTTCTGGTAGCATATGCAACAGGAAGGGAAGAAAAAGCAATTTCAAAACAGACAATCTCCAAGTGGATAGGAAATTGCATCAGATTCTGTTACTCCTACCATGGAAAGCAAACTCCACAGAACATAAGGCCTCATTCTACAAGGGCTACAGCCACTACCACAGCTTTCTTACGAGGAGTGGCTACCAAGGACATTATAGAGGCTGCTACTTGGACCTCCGTGCATACATTTGCCAAGCATTATAACTCTAGATCCCGAGCAGGGTTTGCCACTGCTGTTTTGCAAGGGATCCTAACTACACCATAATTTCTTCTTCCTCCTCCCCTAGTTTGGCTATGGTATTCTACCCATTTGTAAGGACTGCAGATGCATCCTTGAAGGACATAGTACAGTTTTGTACCTACCATAAATGTAGATGCCCGAACAGGAATGCATCTGCAGTCAGGATTACCCACCCTCCTTCCCCTCTAGGGTATTGGCCCATCTAATAGCTAGCTGGGGGGGGGGTCTCTTATGGTGTATTTGTTTGTATATATGTACATACATGCTTATTGTTTGTGTTTGCCTTCTACTATTTGGAAACATTGGCATTTATCCAAAATTTAGCTATCCAAGAGGGCAACTGGCATCTGGGGCAAGAAACACTGAGGAAAATGGCGTCGGCTGATGCCTTTATACCCGAAGAACTGCAGCTATGGCGTCGGGTGAAGTGCGACACCAGCCGAGGCCAGACCCAGACTTTGGAATCCGGCCGACCGAAGGGCTGCCTGACGACAGGACAACCCATTTGTAAGGACTGCAGATGCATTCCTGTTCGGACATCTACATTTATGGTAGGTACAAAACTGTACTTTGTGTGCTCTTATGGTGAGTCAACCCTATCTAATTTTGTAGAGAAATAGGGTGTTTTTGAGACCTAATCCTTTTATGCCTGAAGTGGTGTCCATGTTTACTTTAAGCTAAACTATCCATCTCCCCCCTTTTCTTTCCTTAACCTAAAAATGAGGGATAAATGATACTTCCATTCCTTGTATGATCACAGACAGCTCTGATGCTACCTTGACCAAACAATATTTTTCAGATCTTTGGATCAGTTTTCCATTTCATGTGAACGCAAGAAGGGATGACCTGTGTCAAAACAGCCTATTTCCAAATGGTTATCTCAAGCTATTAACTTCTGTTTGTACCTACCGCAACAAATCTATTCCAGGCATGGTCAACACCCACTGTGCCAGGGCCTTTGCTTCCTTTGACTTTTTAGAAAGGTTAGTATTCTTGAAGTAGTCTAGAAACAGCAACGTGTTCCATTACACATACATTTACAAGGCTTTACAAGCTTAATTCCTTGTCTTGGTGTAGATCAGGATTTGCTAGGAACATTCTCCAGGGGCTTCTGGACCCTTCCCCTTCCACCTCACAAATGTAGTTAGCTAGGATAATCCACCCATGTAGCTCAAGCTACTGCAGCAATGATCAGTATGATGAATGTAGTATAGCTTTGTAAGCAAATTTAACATTACAGTAGATCCTCGAATGACCACTGCTGTGGTAGCTGCTCCCTTCCTCCACCCTCCTTGTATTTTGGTGCGTTTATGCCATCATTTGAATATATATATATTTTTTTTGTTCCTAGCTCTGTCCTTTCAGGATTCAGACTCTCTCCATCTCTTTGTTGCCATGAAAGCTCTGAAGTGCTTGGTACCCAAACTTGTCTTTTTAGTCAGTGCAGCTTGCAATGACTGTTTGGGAGCTTGGAAGGTGCCCTGAAGCTTTGGAAGTTGGATTGCTGTTAAATCTTTGGCAGGATATAACCCATGTAGCTAAGGCTACTGCAGCAGTCATCATCTGAAGATCTATTTTTATGGCCAGTTTATTTATGCAGCTGTACTTTCCTATGGTTACATTTGCTAGACTCCATATAAGGAATTTACAATGGTATTTCAAGGCCATTTGGCTTCAACATTGTCATATGTTATATCCCAGATTCCTCTTTTGCCTTTCATAAGAAGTGAGATTTTGATGAACCAGATTTCTCTTAAGGCAGGTTTCCATTTCTGGTTCATCGTACTCAGGAGCTGTATACAGATGCCTCAGACCTAGCTTAGAGGCTTCTTTCAACAGTATCAGGGTTCAGAGGGTTTTCTGTCCCTAAGAGGTAATGGAACACATCAGTATCATGGAGTTGAGGGGTTTGATTCTCACTGTTCAGTCCCTGCAGTTAACTGTGGTCTCCAGGCCTCCTTAGAGTGTTTACTGACAACACCATAGTCATGTGATGCATAAACAAATGCGTGGGAGGGACAAAGTCATACCTCCTTTGCAAGCATGTCCTATTTGCTTGGGAATTTACCATTGAACACTATTTTGTTCTTCAGGGAGTCTTTATTTCTTCAGACAGGAACATTGTGGCAGACACCTTGAATAGTTCCTCAAGAATGGATGTTACACAGGGAGGTCTTCCTAGATGTTGTTCATCTGTGTCTCCAAGAACAAACAACTTCACAAACTCTGTTCCAGGGTACCAAGCCCAGTGGCATGAAAAATAAACGCTATGTCCTTCTCTTGGTTGGGATGTTTCTTAATGCATTTCCCCCTCTTCATTTTTCGCCAAAAAATCTTGCTGGTAACTCCCTTTTGGCCCATACAGCACCTTTATCTTTCATCTGGCCAAAGGCCATCACCACAAGTTACCTGGATGGACTTGGTTGCACAGGAAAAGAGCTCACTCATATTCCCTTATCTTCTCACCCTGTGGTTGACCCCTTTGGGTGATGTGGTTTTAATTCTCCTCAGACACCATTTTTCTGAGGGCATTCTCCTTGTTATATAAGAGGCTCAAAGACCTATTACAAAGAAATCTTATGTTTATAAATGGAAAATATTTTCTTTATGATGCAAGAAACTGAACAAGGAACACTTTGTTATGGGTATTCCTCTTCTTTCCTGTCTGTGAGTTGCTCATCTTTAGTCTGGCTGATTTTTCTGTTAAGGTCTAATTGTGAGCCATTTCTGCTTTTCTGCCTTTAGATTCATCTCCTTGTAAATATGAGGTGAAGCAATTTTAGAAAGGTGCATTTCACATTAGGCCTATAAGAATGCCTGTGCCTCCTCCTTGGGGAACTGAATTTTATGTTCTGGAAAAGTTGACCCAGCCATCCTTTGAACCAGCACCTAGTTCTTTTTGAACATTTTGTCCTTGGGAAAACTGTTGCTGTAGTGGCACTGACTAATGCCAAAAGAGTTTCGGAAATCCATGCCCTTACGGCAGTCCTGATGTTTTTTCATTAGGGCAGGGTTTCTCTTGGTATTGATCCTTTTTTGCCTAAGGTAGTTAATGACTTATCTTGAAACCAGTCTATCATTTTCCATTCTTTTTCTCCCCTCCTCAGAATAGGGGTGAGAGGATTCTTCATTCTTTGGATTTTCATAGGCAGCTCAGGTTTTACTTAGAATTGCATTAGGAAATCCTGAGCAGCTTTTTGCTTCTTTTCACATTAAGAAGTTGGGCTTGATAGTGTCCAAGAAAATGATTTCTTCTTGGATATCCAAGGCAAATTCTTTTTGTTATTCGTATCATGGGAAACTGATCTCTTTCTCTTGTTAGAGCCCATTCTACTAGAATGGTAGCCTCTTCTAGCGTTATTTCAATGGCTTAGATACTTAGATCCATTCTAGAAGCAGCTTCTTAGTCTTCTGTTCATACTTTTATTAAACAGTAAGTTGGGTGTGTTTTCTAGGGCCAGAGTGGTATTGCCAGGTCCATCCTCCTAGGTATTTTGGACTATTCTTGAATTCCTTCTTTTTCCTTCCTCTTGCTTTAGTATTCTTCCCGCTTGTAAAGAATTCCATAGCAGTGATCTTGGAAGGGTAATACAGTTGTGTAAGTACTTGCCATGACAGTAGATGTCCTGCTGATGTGTTGCAGCATTTCATCTTCTCCTTTCACCCTTTTTTGGTTGTATTTTTCCTTCTGGCTGAGGGGCATTTTTTCTTTTATTTTTCTTGATGGATATGTGCATATGTATGTAGTTACCTGTCCTCCTGTTCCATTTTTTTTTCTCCTGGGGCAAGGAAATTGTCAGGTTCTAGCATTTGTATGTCTCTTATGTACCTTCAGGTGAGGCATATGAAAGGGTTTGGGCTTTGGTATGCTGGCCAGATGTACGACCCTTGGGGAAGATATCCCACTTGTAAGGAATACTGCAAGAGTGATCATTAAGACATCGACTGTTATGTTATGTTTTTACACAACTGCACTTTTCTTTGCTCAGCCATTTTGATTTATGTGCTGCACATATTTTCATAACTTGGTAATCATCTATGTTTGGGCCCATACAGACCAAATTAGAAAATGGACTACAAAACAGTTGCAGTGAAAGCATGAGAACTAGCCCAAAGAACTCATTCTTAAACATCATAATCTGTTCAACACTTCAGATAATACTTAGTATGTTGTTGATACTTAGACAAACTCTATAATAGTATTAAACTTTGTCATTAACAGTATTAAACTTTGTAATCTTACGTGTGACATTAGTTTACTATTTCATGTTGTGCAACGTGTTAAGTACAACTTCACCCTTTTATGCAGTGAAAGGAAGCTTACTCTGTTATGGTAAAACTTTTCTTTACATGCAGGGATGATGGTTGTTGTGGGTTTTTTTGTGAGTTTTCTTTGATCACATTCTATGGATAGGAAATTCCTTTCAGAATAACCACACAAAGAACAGTGTTACTCCATTACTGTTTTTCATGAGTTGTGGTGATTTTAGTACTAGTACATTTAATCAGAAGACCCACCAGCCTCATTGCTTTGCTTTTAGCAAAATGAACATTGTTACTGTTGCACGTGATCTTACTGTAGTGTCCAAGTCTTTAATACAGTCTGCCACATCCCTCTGGTTAGTGCCCAGTAGAATAGGTCTAGTGGTACAGGCTAGACCAGAGTACATCACCTTACATTTATTGTTCAAGTTCAGATCCTTATCCTTAAGCCATTGAGAGGTGGAAGGCCAATGATTTAAGGTCAGGAGATCTTCCTCACAGGTAAGTTCACAGAAGTAAGCAGGATATGTCACTGTGCCGCTAAATTAATAACAGATAAAATTCTACCACAAGAACACAGGGTAATAAAGGAAAGGAAGGGGAGAAATCGAATCCCATAATGGAAGTATCGAATAGAGAAAACTATAAAGCAATTAAGACGAGCAGTGTCACTGTTAGAAGAGTATAGAAGAGGGACAGATCAACAAAAATACTCAGACAAGATAAAAGCAATGCGTGGTATCAGAACAGATCAGGATCCATCATGAACTATCGCAAATAAACTAAAAATATCAGCACAGGCAGAAAAACGTAGAACGTACACAGATAAATATAAAGGAAAAGTACAAAATAAGCAATTTATTGAAGATCCAAAAAAAGTTTTATAGAGAATTGGAAAACAAGGTAAAAGGAATTGAAACACTACCAAAAAAGAAGAAATAGATATATATTTGGAGAGGTATTTATGGAGATCCTGTGGAACATAAAGATGCTGAATGGATAAAAGAAGTAAAAGAAGGAATAAAGTTCAAAGGTACAGGCTATGAAATGGGATGAAGTAATAGGTAGATTAAAACAAAGTTAAGAAAAGCCTCCACTTGGAAAACCCCAGGCCCAGATGCAGTACTTAACTTCTGATCTGAAGTAGTTTACTTCATTTGGTCTTCAACCTGTGGGAGTACGGATCCGTATGAGATCCGAGATGGCAAATATTACTAGCATCCAGACTCCTCCCCTTACCCATAACACACCTCCACTGCCTTCCATCCCCAAATCTCATTTGCCGCGATTTGTAAAACATAGTGTCTCCAGAGCTCCAGCTAGCAGTGGGTGATTCTTACTGTAAGTTTTTAAAAATGTCTGTTCTTTTAGCCGTTTCAGGTTAGTGTAGGTACCCTTTTTCCCTGCCCATCTCTTTGGTGTCGAGTGTAGGTTTGTTGTTTTAGTTAGAGTAGTTTGTCTGTGGTGCCCCTCCACTCCCTTAGTGTTGTCCCTAGTCTAGTGTGGTGAATGGGTGTGTGTTTGTTAGCTTAAAGAAAGAAAGTTTTTGCCTGTCTTTTTTAAGGCTTCTTTCTTTTTGTAGCTGAAAAGCTCATCCCTAAGCACTGCTCAGTGTGTGGCCATAAGCTCTCCCCAGCGGATGGCCACACTCTGTGTGTGTTGTGCTTAGGTGTGGTCCACTTTAGTGTGGATTGCTCCATTTGTGATGGGTTCAATCCCTGAATGTTGAAAGATAGAAAGGCCAAGTTGGCCCTCAAAGGTCTTCTGCCTGCCACTGAACTTCCTTCCTCGTCTTCGGCTTCAGTCACAGCGGCTGCTGACTGCTTCTCCTGCTTCTCTTCCTCTGGCCTCCCCTCCCTCCCAGGCTGGGACTCAAACTCCTGCTTCTAAGCCTGTGTTAGCAGAGCATTTGAGAGGTAGAGAACAGGAGAGAGAGTCTAAGATGAAGGAAGAGGTCCCCAGACATCATGTCCCCGAGCAAGTATGCACGGATCCGTGACTCCCCTGGGCTCCGGTCTCCAAGGTGCTCTCTAGAGCCGGAGGAGGCGCATTCAGTCTCCGGGCTTCGGCTCCCCGACTTGCCAGGTCTCGGAGTCCATGGCCTCATCACGGTTGACCCGCTCGTTATTAGGCATGGATCTGGATAAGATGATGAGGCGCTTTATCCATACACAGATCCAGATGGGGGTCTTGCCTGCCCCCCCCCCCTAGAGGGGGGAGCGCACTTCCTTTTTTCAACCCATTTCTCCTTCCCCGATCCGACCTTCGGCTTAGGAGTTCTCGGATCTGAGGTTGGCCTTGGTCAGGGGGTCGGCGTCGACAGTCCTTGCATCCTCGACTGCTGCCTGGAGCATCTCAGATCTGACCAGTTTGGATCTGAACCGCTGTCGGATCTGGAGCCTGGGTGTCTGATTCGAGGGACTGGAACCTTTTCCATTGACTCTGACATTGGGTCAGGTTCCCTTCCGCGGAGCTCCGTCCACTTCGGGTCCAGCTCCGATCCTCATGTCGGACCCAGGGAGACTGGCCTCCTCCTTAACCTCCCAGGAGGTCCACTCTCCTTTGGCATTCAGTGTGGTAGAAAGGGTCCTCTCCATTGGATCGAGACCCCTGACCACCCCCCTCGGACTCCGCCCAGACCTCCTCGGCTCTGTCTATGGTCCCCATTGTCTTACCAGAGAGACGGCCCATGCCCGAAGAGCCCCAGATGGTTCCCCCCAGAGGAACAGATGGCTTGCGAGCACTCCCCTGAGAGCCCCACTGGAGATGTGCCTCGCAAGCATGCATGCAAGAGGAGGCACTTGGACTCCCCCAAGTCCCTAACTGAGGACACAGCTTTAGATGATGGGGAAGGCTCCCCAAGATCACATCCCGACGATGTCTCTTGTGGAGACATCATGGAGATCCTGCACCAGTGGGGAGGTTGGTTTGCCCCCAAGCCCTCCTCTTACGAGTCTGTGTTTTTGGAGGCTTTTGGCACGGGCCCATCTACTTCTTGGGTGTCCCCTCCCATGGATCCTTTAGTGGATTTGATCACTTTGCAGGTGTGGAAGGAACCAGATACTGTGGAACCAATCCCCAAGCGCCCCGATAAGGTTTTAAGTCCCCCCATTGACAGGCCTTCCTGGAACAAGGGCTCCCCAGTGGACGCCATGGTGGTAGCAATAGCCACGAAGAGGCAACTAGCTCAGGAAAATTCCTCGGTCCACCCTCCTGACCGAGAATCACGGATGATGGACTGCCTAGGGAAGCCGGGTGTATGCTACCTTTTGGATTAGGGAGCTGAATTACTTGGCCCATGTCACGAGACTCCAACGCAACCTAGTGAAGGAGCTGGAGGAGTCTCCTCCCAAGTCCATGTCGCAGGAGGACAAGGCTTCGTTCTCCCTGAAAATGGCCACCCTGCAAGCAGTATCAAATACGTCCATGCGACTCCTCTCCCATGCCATGGAAGGAGCAGCTAGGGCGGGTGGGTTTGGCGTGTCCATGAGGTGTAACGCCTGGCTCAGGTTGTGCCAATTTACCGAACCCTTTAATGCATCCTTTGCCAATGCCCGTTATGATGGCTTGACTCTTTTTGGTAAGACAGTCAAGGAGACACTAGTCCAGAGTGAGAAGGATGGGAAGACACTGTCTGCTGTCCGGATCCGCGTCTCTAACCCTCAAAGGTCCTTTTCCCGGAACCAGTGAGGGCAAAAGAAGATGTGGTTCCGGAAGTCTCCGTATTCCCGGGACACTCAGTGCTCTTCTTCCCCTAGAGGCAGAGGGGGACAGAATGGATGCCAGCCTAGAGGCCAAGGGGGTCCATGAAACTTCCGAGTCTCGAGAGCCATTCTTGGACAGACCCGGGCAGCAACCCTGAGTGGTTTCTCGGCTGCTCTACTCTGGAGGTAGTCGATGGATGATTGCCCTTGCACCCAGCGGCATGGAAGTCGATAACAATGCACCGCTGTGTGCTTCAAATCATATCCAGAGGATATTCTATCCCCTTCGTGGATCTCCCAAACACCTCCCGGATGTTCTACCCATGCAAAAGGAGGCAGCAGCACAGGAAATTTCCAAGTTGCTAGGAAACCGAGCCATCAAAATTGTCCCCCCAGATTACTCCGGATCGGGCTTCTACTCAAGTTTCTTTTTGGTGCCAAAGAAAATGGGGGACTTAAGGCCCATTCTGGACCTCTCTAACCTGAACCTGTCAGTTGCCAAAGAAAAGTTCCAGATGGTCACACTGCAGTCCATCATGCCATACCTGCAAGAGAGCGACTGGATGTGCTCGTTAGATCTCCAGGATGCTTACGATCACATACAAATGCACAGAAGCTCCAGGAGGTTCCTCCACTTCTGGCTAGGGGCCAATCATTATCAATTTCGAGCACTACCCTTTGGTCTCACCACAGCCCCCAGGGTGTTTACCAAAGGGATGGCGGTTGTAGCGGCTCACCTGAGGCTTCAGGGAATTCAGGTCTATCCGTACCTGGATGATTGGCTCTTCACTACTCCCACCAGGCGTCTACGTTCCCAAACCAGGGATTACTTGCTGACACTTGCCCTGCATTTGGGTATCACAATCAACACATCCAAATCTCTACTAGAGCCTGTACGGGTGATAGACTACATTGGTGCCAGGATAGACACACTCCAGTGCAGAGTGTTCCTGACCTCGGAGAGAGTTCAAAACCTCAGGATGCATGTCTCCTTGAGTTACTGTTCTCACCTCCCGACAGTGGAGTCCGTGTTGAGGGCCCTAGGTTCAATGGCGGCGACCATAACTCTTCCATGTGCTCGGCTACACACGCAAATTCTTCAGTGGACTCTAGCGGTTCAGTGGTTCCTGTTGGATTTACCACTAACCTATCCTATCCACCTAAGTCAAGTCTGTCGCTCGTCCCTCGTATGGTGGATGAGCTCTCTGGACATTTTGGAGGGACGACCCTCTGTTCTGGTCCTGACCCAAACCACAGTGACCACGGATGCCTCCCAACTCGGGTGGGGGGGGGCATTGTTCGGGCAGGACATTCCAAGGCCTGTAGTCCTCCATAGAGACCAGCTTGCATGTCAGTGTCCTAGAGATGAGGGTGGTCCTTTTAGCGTTGCAGGCCCTTCACGCCTTTTTTCCTCTGGGGACGATTGCCATTCAGTCAGGCAACATGTCTGTAGTCTGGTATATCAGCAAACAGGGAGGGACCAGATCTTACCCCCTTTGTCGCGAGGCCATGAGTGTGTGGGAATGGGCGATCTCCACCGGTCGCTTTCTCATTGCAACGCATATTCTGGGACCGTCCAACATTCTAGCGGACAGGCTGTCGGACCATTCTAATGCCTTACGAGTGATCTCTGAATCTGTCAGTAGGAGAACAGATCTTCAGCGAGTGGGGTCAACCTTGGTACGATCTCTTCGCATCTCCTTTCAATGCAAAGTGCAGCAAGTTATTCGCTCTGAACCCTCGGCCGGGGAAGTCCCTCAGAGACGCTCTAGTTCATGCTTGGCCTCACGGTCTTCTGTATGCTTACCTGCCAATTCCTCTCATCCCGAGGTTTCTGCAACTGGGGAGCAAGGTGATCCTTATTGTTCCATTCTGGCCTCACCAGGTATGGTTTCCCTTTCTTTGGTCTCACCTTTTGGCTCCACCTTAGATCCTAGCTCCCATTCAGGATATGATGTCACACCCATCAGGTTTGCCTCATCCGAATCTGGTCAGCCTGAAATTCACGGCTTGGCTGCTCCGGTTACCATGATTGCTAGGACTCCCGGACTTTCCTCCTCAGTTAAGTCCATTTTGGTAGCTGCTCATAAGTCTTCAACCAGAAAGGTTTATTGCAGCAAGTGGAAACGTTTTTCCTTCTGGGCCTCTCAGAGGAGTTTAGATCCTTTCACGGCTTCTATTTCTGCTATTCTTGATTTCCTAGCTGATATTTTCGAGCATGGAGCTAGTTCTTGTACTGTCAAAGTTCAGTTGGCTGCCGTTTCTCATTTTCATGTGGGTGAGAATTCTGCATCCTTGGCATCTTCTAGACTGCGTAAAGTCTTTATTAAATGCACTTTTTTTGCTACCCCCCGGTCAAAGATCCTGTCCCCCCGTGGGACCTTACTATGGCTTTCCAAGCTCTGGTTGCCTCGCCTTTCAAGCCTGCCGCAACTGCAGATCTAAACTTTCTATCCTGGAAAACAGCTTTTCTGGTCCCTATTACCTCTGCGAAGGGTTTCGGAATTACAGGCCTTGTCCATCAAATTTCCGTACATGATCTTTCATAAAGATAGTTTCCCTTCGAACCAACCCATCTTTTCTTCCTAAGGTGGCATCACCAGTCAATATCAATCAGACTATAAATTTGCCAGTGTTCTTTCCCAATTTTACCAACAGGATGGAATACAAGCTACACATGTTGGATGTACATAGACAGTTATGATTCTATTTACACAGGACAAAAAATTTTCGTAAATCTGATCAAATGTTTCGTTTTATAGACCCTTTTTGGGCAAACCTATTTCCAAGGTCACTATAGCTAGATGGATTTATTCATCCATCCATGCATCCTGCAGGTCTCTAAGGACAAAGGCACATCTCCTCCAGGTCAGGTTAAAGCTCATTCCACTAGGTCCATGGCTACGTCTGCAGCTTTCTGGTCTTAGGGTGTCTTTGGATGACATTTGCTCTGCAGCTACTTGGTCCTCATGTCATACGTTTATTTCTCATTACAAATTGGATTTGACTTCTAGAAGGAGAGCATCCTTTGACTCTGCGGTGCTCCGGAATATCCTTCCATGAGGGCCACCCAGGAGTTTAGTAGCTGGGGACTCTGTCCCACAGGTTGAAGACCAAATGAAGTAAACTACTTCAGATAAAGAAGTTATATACTCACCATAACATTCCATCTGAGTAGTTTACTTCATTTGTCTTCAACCATCCCTCCCTCCTTCCCCCCCGGACCTTGGCGTACGCTCAGCCTACGGGCTGCAGTATAGGTCACAAGTATGTTATCAGGTCGGGTTCTAAGTGTATTTCAGCAAATTCTGTCTGGGGATGGAAGGCAGTGGAGGTGTATTATGGGTAAGGGGAGGAGTCTGGAGCTCGGAGCTGATGCTAGTAATATTTGCCTGCTCGGATCAGATACAGATCTGTATTCCCACAGGTTGAAGACAAATGAAGTACAACTACTCAGATGGAACGTTATGGTGAGTACATAACTTCTTTTTTAAAAGTATTAACATCTTTGCACAAATATTTAGCCATGAGTAAAAACTATATGTGTGTCCTGAACAGACACCAAGCTGTCTAACAACAGGAAAAACAATGTTCCTACTTAAGAATGAACTTGCAAGCTATCCTAAAAATTATAGACTAATAACTTGCCTTTTGACGATGTATAAACTAAACACTGAAATTGATGCCTAGAGAGTTTATAACTCAATTATGGCAATAGAACAAAAGAGCAATAAAAGAAAATCATATGGAACAAATGATCATTTGTTGTTAAAGTCATAGTGGAGAACTGTAAAAAGGGGAAGAATCTAAGTACAGTGGATATAAAAGGTTTACACACCCCTGTTAAAATGCCAGGTTTTTGTGATAAAAAAAAAAAAATAGCCCACAATAAGTTATTTCAAAACTTTTCCCACCTTTAATGTGACCTAAAACCTGTAAAATGCACTTTAAAAACAAACAAATCCTTTGGGGGAAAATATAAAAAATAAAAGTGCAATAAGCTGGTTGCATAAGTGTGCACACCCTTAAACTAATACTTTGTTGAAGCACCTTTTGATTTAATTACAACATTCAGTCTTCTTGGGTACACACCTCCCATCAATTAAAGAGACTGTGATTAATCCCAAATAAAGTTCAGCTGTCCTAGTAGAATGTTCCTGACGTATACTCAGTTGCCTGCTACAGCAAAAGCCATGGTTTGCAGAGAGCTTACAAAGCATCAAAGGGATCTCATTTTTGAAAGCTATCAGTCAGAAGGGTACAAAAACATTTCCACAGCATTGAATATACCATGGAATGCAGTGAAGACAGTTGTCAAAAAGTGGAGAAAATATGGGACAACGGTGACGTTGCAAAGAAATGAATGTCCCTCCAAAATTGATGAATAGACCAGATGAAAACTCATCATGGAGGCTGCCAAGACTGAAGGAGCTGCAGGAATTTCTGGCAAGTACTGGTTTTGTACTACATGTGACAACAATCTCCCGTATTCTCCATATGTCAGGCTATAGGGTAGAGTTGCAAGACAGAAGCCTTTTCTTACACAGAAAAACATCCAGGCCTGGCTAAAATTTGCAAAACAATACATAGTCTCCCAAAAGCATGTGGGAAAATGTGTTATGGTCTGATGAGAACAAGGTTGAACTTTTTGGCCACAATTCCAAAAGGTAGATAAGAAAATAGAGTATGCTTCATGCTCATCAAATGATTTATAAAAAGCCATGCATACCAAGATTATATATTCCCCATTCCGAAGGAGGTGTGGGCCTCCTTGAAATTGATTACATATATAGAGCTGCAATTGTGGGACTGCATACATATCTGCATTCCTGACAAGTCCCAAACATAGTGAAAGCTTTGAAACATGAGAATTATTCTAAGATGACGTCCCAGCTTAGTCTAGCAGAAGCATATCTGTCAAGCGGAAATGGAAATCAAAACAGAAGTAGATAAAAATTAGGCAACAACTGAATGTGCCCAAAACAAAAGAAAGAATATAAGGTGAAGGATCAGATGAGAAGGCAAGAAATGTGGATAATGCATAAATATAGTTGCAAGTATAGAAAACTCCTGGAAGAACCTCATGTTGATCAGGATCAAAAGCAAGAATGGTTAAGGAGAGGTGAATTCAAACCAACCAATGAAAGGTCAACATTGGCGGCCCAAGATAGTGGTCTACATACATGTTGGTTTACAAAACCCATTGAACATGTGGGAGAAACAGATGCATGTAGTTTTTGTAAAACAGTTGGAAATGGCCGCGCATCTTGTTGCTGGTGTGACAATACTAATGGCAGGAGGACTGAAAAGGCATAATAATGTGGCAAGACTGTTGCACGGGGGATTGTGTAAACATCATGGTATTGAAGTGGCTGAAAAACAGTGGAAACATGAGACACAAAGCCTCATAGAAAATGAAGTCTACATCACATGGGTTCACCCATTGCGAAGAGTTCAAAACATAGATGTGAGAAAACCAGATACAGTGGTCCATAAAAAGAAGGCAAAAGTAGCGTTGATTGTTGAAATCGCTACACCCAGTGACTGTGCATATGGAGACAGAAAGACACACAGTCATAAAATATCAGGATTTGCAGGCAGAAACGCAGAAGAAAGATACCCAGACAGTTCCAATAGTAGTAGAAGCAACCGGTCTTAAACAGAAGAATCTACATTCGTATTTAGATGTGTTACCAATACATGTAACTCAGTGTGAATTGCAGGAGTCATTACTGGGCACATTGTGGGTGCTGGGAAGAGCACTTCTGGCTGACATCAAAGATTGAAACAATACTAATTTCATGAACTTGATCATACTTTGACATAGGAATGGGTCTACTCCCGTCATGGTATTAGAAACCCAAAAGATTTGGAGAAATTAAAAAAGCAGGTGCCACCCTGATTTTTATATCTTCTACATTTCATCGGCATTGTTGCCTTTTGCTGCGCTGCTACTTGGTCTTTGGTATACAGTTTAACCAAGAGTTAATATCTTTTCTGCTACTGCACAGTTTAACCAAGTGTTATTATCTTTACTGCTACTACTGGGAGAGTCGGGCTACTTTTGAGAAGTCTTTCTGCAGGGCTGTACCATCTGATCATTTGATTAGATCCATCCTCCAACTGTTTACACTGCAGTGGAACTACTTACATTTTGCCCATCCAAGGACCCATCAAGGAGAGGGGCCTACAGTTAACTGTAATAGGTGCTTTCTTATTTTAGCAACTCATTACTAGAAGTTTTGCTTTCATGAATTGGGTTTAACCACCCATAAACACCCCCCCACATGAGTTGTCTTTCTCTAAAAGGTTGGGGCCCCATGGTCAATTTCTATGTATTTTTTGAGACCTACCCATTTAAGTGGGTAAGAACAATAGTCTGTTACAAAGAGTTTCACCCACAATTAAGGTCATAAATATGATGAAAAAATACACTGCATTAATACAAGTAGTAATCTTGTTTCCTTCATTAATGTTGAGGAATGCTAGAGATGATGTAGAGAATTATGGTTGACTGAACATAACCCATTTTTGTTTGAGAAATAGATTTCAAGAAATTCACCTTGGGTAAAAACTGGACACGAATTTCTTGAAAGCCGTTTCAAGAACATGTAGCAGACAGCTGTTTTGGTCACTGATCAGTTGCAATACTTTGTTATGTGGAGGTACTATTTAATTTTGAGCATTGTTCATGTTAGTTATTTGATGCTGGTCTTTTCCTGTTTGTATTCTGACTAACTTATGTTATTGGTATAATTAGGTTGTGGCTCTGAAGTGAGTTTAGTTTGTTCCTATGTTACTGTTAACATTGTCCTTGCTTTTCAGTGCACCAAAATGAGTCCAACTGAAAAGCAGCAGTGATGTTACTGAATTGATTATTGAAATGGTCCCCGTTTTAAAGTAGTGTGTGTCTGTATACTAGTCTGGGATGAATGTACTGTATGGAAATGGTCTTACTCCTGCTGGACATCAGCTTATCATTTTGGTTACTAGTTAAACTGAGAAACTGCTCAAGTCACTACTAAAGCCAGGTATTCAAAGCTTTTTGTGGTTCTGATGTGTGAGCTTGGCAAGGTTCATCTGAATGCAAGAATCACTGTGTTTGAGAACTGGATTCAATAAATTCATCTTGAGATCAAAGCTTAAGAGATGAGTTTTGTGAATTAACATTTTGAGAACATATAATGGATAGTTACGAACATTTTTTTTTTTTTTTGCAGTACATAGGGGGAGTTATGGGCTTCCCAAAGTGCTACCTGCTTAAAAAAGCAAAATGTGTGACAAAACAGTGCTCAGCAGAATTTTTTTTTTTAAATCTTTTGACTAATTGGCATTGTTCTGCACTTCTGGCTGCTATTTGTGTTGTAGAGGCAGTGGTATGTCATACTTTTTAAAGCTGTTTTCCATGTAGTTTTGTGGTAATTGCAATGTGTAGAGCAATGCCAAATTTGCTTAGTTGCAACAGCAAGTTTCTTGTGCCGGAATAACACCGTACCAAACTTATGTAACTATGTTCTTAATGCATGAACCTGACTATAACAGGGATAATTTTTCTTTTCATTTGGAAGTGAAATTAATGTGCTTCATGTATTAAGGATAATTACTTTTCTAAGCATAATAAGGACATTCATTGTACTGCAAATGTGTTGGTATACATTAGCTGTGAAAGTAAATATTACATGAAGAAAACATGGAAGTAAATATCCTAAGATATCCAATTCATTTTTGGTATAAGGTTTCCTGTTGAGGTAGCATGGGTCTATACAAAGGAAACATTTTAAAGACTATAACTGCATACGTAATTCACAGTTTAATCAAAGGTTTCCTTACAAAGCATATACAATTGTGAAAACGGCCAATAAGTCCACAGAAGCAACTGTCAGCAGTTAAGGAATCTGTTGGTAAGCAGCTAATACAAAGTATTTCAAACATTAACCCTTGAAGCTAATGCATTTATCCTAAATTGGATTCTGATTTATTTGTGAAGTTTGTGAGTTATAACAATTGTTTGATTTTATTTTTTAGGTTGCTGCTAATTCTCCAAGTATGTACTCTCAGGAACTATTCCAGCTTTCACAGTATCTGCAGGTACAGTTCAATGTGCTGTCTACTGGGTAGTGAAAAGTATAACTGTAAAAGTATAACCGTGAATGTAATTTGAATTCTGCTTTTTTATTTACAAGATTAAGTAATGTACTGTCTTGTATGACATTCATGCTTGCCTTTTGCTTATTCTTCTGTCTTTCATTTACAAAGAGAATGTGATGTATATTCTCCAGAAACTGCATAGTAAAGTGCAACTCCTTGCTGTCACCTGTGCAGAATATTAGCTGTGGACATAAAGCGGATTGCCTTTTGTAGGTATGGGGAATAACTACCTCAGGTGGAGCAGTTCAGCTGTTTGAGGAATTTGTTCATAACAGAAGTTAGCGAGGTCTGGAGGTCAGCCACTAGCTATGTATAACATTAGCAGTACTGCAGACCAGTACCAGAAAGTGGTGTTGAGGTGAGAACTGAGTCAAAGGACAAAGGTCTCATTATATGATCAGCCAGTGTCACCATCTTCATCTGTGTGCATGTACTTTGGATAGTATGAGATCATGGATATAGGTCAGAAAAATGAGAATGTGCTTCATACTACTTACTCACCGTTACAGTCCTTATCTGTGAGATATCCTATGCGCCAGATTGTCTGAAGTTAAGGACTTTGAGTTGTACCTTCTTGCAGTGACTTTGGATGACTCCCTGCCTCTCACATAAAGGATGTTTGTATAAGAGGATCACTGGCTGACACCAATTCAGATCGATCTTATTTCTGTTGAACTGTGGTTATATGCTTGCTGCCAGAGGACCGATAAGTACCACACAGAAGGATTTCTCTTATGTTATTTGTAGCTTCTTTTTCATTGCAGTAATTTCTAAATGTCTTAAGTGCATCTGAGCTACAGACAGTGAATTTGATGTCTTTTTCATTCATTCCTCAACTGGTGGTTCGGATCCGACTCTGCTGGTTCTACCAGATAGATCATCAAATCCAAAAACTCCTGAGCGTCTCCCTTTAGTTACAATGCCCTGTCAATTTAACATAACTCGGCTCTCATTTGCTGTCATTAACTTCAGACAGCTGGAGTTTTTCCATTGCTGTGGGTTGAGTTAGTACATATATATCTTTAATACATATATACATATATATATATATATATATATATAAGTTCATAGGTTAGGTACTAGGCTGTTGGCCCTAGGGCCTTTATAAGCCTAGCCAAACGGTACCCTGGCTTTTGCCCCACAAGACAATTATTTTCCTGTGCCCCTGACAAGCAGAGCCACAGAAGTGATCCCCGGGGTGAATTTCATATCTCCCATCCAATCATCAAGATTTTTCTTGAAGAGTGCTAATGAGGAGCTTTGTTTGATATAGATAGGTAGTTTGTTCCAGAGTATGGGAAGTCTCTGGGACAGGAATCTATCTTTCCAGTATGTTCTGCTTATTGTGGTCCCATAATCCTGAGCTGTTTGTAACTGTTTTCTTCTACTTTACCAGCTACTGTTTTTTTTGGTACCCTTCCTACTATTGTTGATATTATTTATTTTATTTCTTTATGCTTAAGAGTTTTTTTTAGGAGTATTTATTTATGCCATTGTTGGTAGCTTTCTTTTTTTTCTTTTTTTCTACTTCTACTTAGAAAACAAAAATCTTTTCAAGCTTTTCTAACTTTAGAGTTTGCTATAATTTCTTTGTCAGTAATGGTTAGATCTGTTTGGTATTGTGGTGTTTTATCACGGCTGACAAGCCTACGAGATTCAAGAAATGCATTACTTGTGGGCATATACTTCCCAACTTTGATGCCCACAGGGAATGTGTTTATTGCATGGGTCCCTAGTTCTCCCTCTGAGGTTGTGAAATGGGCTTTCTCCTTGGCTAGAGAAGAGATATCCCCAAACCCTTGGATCAGACCTTTCCTCATCCAGATGTTCTTCGTGTTTCACTGTTGCAGTCATTACATTTGGGTTGTCTGCTTGCAGTAGCCCTCAGTCGGCCTGATTAACTAAGTTTTGGGCCCTGTGTCGGTTGCTGTCCCTGTTTATAAAACATGCAGCCAACGCCATTACACCAGTCTTTCTTGCCTTGCGGTGCCCAAAGCAAAAGCAGTTCGCAAGTGCCGGTCGGCCGACTCCTGAAATTTTCGTTTTCGAGTTTCAGAACCGAAGTCTTTAACTAAAGCTAAATACCCCATCGGTGAAACTTTTTCTTGCTCCTTACCGATGTCAGTAAAAGTTAATAATTGCATTACTTGTGGAAAGCAAATACCTCACAAAGATTTTCATTCGTACTGTATTCCTTGCCTAGGCCCTGACCATGGCATACCTTGCTGTCGGTTTTGTGCTTTATTTAATCAGCGCACTATCCGTCGTCAGTATATTTTCAGCTCTAAATATTTTGGTTCTCTGTTTAATTACCCAGAAATGTCGTTGGTTAGCCATCCGACTACCAGGATTCGGAAAAAATGCAAAGATAAAGACAGAGGTCCAAAGCTGCAGACAATGCTTTTCCTAAGCCAGTCGCCAGTTTGCTGATACTCAGTGAGGTGCTTTTGCAGCCCCTGATACCCGCTACTTCTGACTCGCAAGCCTCTGCTGAGACACATTCGGAGTCCGGTATGCCGTGAGATGCGTCAACTGTGGAACCTGCGGATGTCTCTACCTTGGATGGGTCTGGAGCCGCTGTGCAGGCACTGGCTTCTGAGGGTGTATTCAGGCCTACAGACTTGCATATTAAACCGATGCCTCCTTCATTTAGGCCAAAACCTCGAACCATGCCTAAGAAATCGATGCCCAGGTCGAATGCTCAGGCCTCTATGCCTAAAAAACAAATGATAAGAATGGCTGAAGATCTTATAACTCTAATCAGGGGAAGCCAACCTCCCCCTTCTAAGAGACCTAGGACTGAAGTTGTTTATGAATCTTCTGACCAGGATTCTGATTTTTCTGATTCTTCTGATTATCTGGAGTTGCCCTTATCTACTTATGAGGATTCTGATGCAGATGACTCTATTCCCTCTGCTTCCCCTCCAGAGGATTTTTCTTTTGGTGAGACCTTGCATACTCTAAGGGAGCATTTCCACTGGGAAAGCCAGGATTTTTCTGATTCAAAAAAGAGCCTTAGGGATTTCTTACTCCTGCCTCAGCATAGGCCTAGCTATACCTCTTGTACTAGACATTGTTGATGATGCCTTTTCAGAATCTAGTTTGGCCCCTGATTCTTTGCCACCTGCTCCCAGAAAACCTGAAAGATATTACAGGGTTCCTGATTCACACAAGTTCCTTTTTAAAAATCCTATTGCGGATCCAGAGACTATTTCACAGGGACCCAAAGGCTTCTACTTCTAAAGATTCTAACCCCTCTGATAGAGACTCCAGGGCGCTGGATAGATGGAGTAAGAAGGTTTACACTTCTGCAACCTTGGCCATTGGGGCTTTAAACTGCCAGTTTCATATGTTAAATTATCAACATGTAATTGTTTGCTTAAACAGAAAATTGTGTTTGATTCCTGACTGCTCTGAAAATAAAGAATTACAGGATTTAATGCATTTTGCTGAACAGGTTGGAAAACATACTTTGCGATGTGGATTTGATTCATTAGAGGCCTCTTGCAGGGCTACCGTTACTGGGTCTGTGCTCAGAAGGCATGCTTGGCTTAAGGAGCAGTCTTTGCCTGATCATGTTAAAGCTAAATTGTTGGATGCTCCCTTAAATTAAGACCGCCTGTTTGGCAACAAGGCTGAGGAAGTTCTTAAAAAGATGGAAGATAAAGCTAAATCTATGCAAACTGTTAGAAGATTTCTTACAAATTCAGCCTCCAAGATTTATTAGGCACTGGCCCTCTAAAAATTGGTCCTTTCCAGCCCCTTCCAGGTCTTCTCAAGCCAAACCCAGGCACAGTAGAAACCCCAGGTTTTATTCCCATGGGACATACAAGACTAAGCAGTGGAGGATTTCCGCACCCAAATCTGGGAGTAGTAAGACTCTCCCCTATGGAAAACTGTCTCAATGACTTGCTTTTAAAACTTCCAAGCACTTCCCAGCTGAATGCTCCTTTAGGCGGAAAGATTGGTCTTCAGGCCAAAAACTGGGAACTCATTACCCATGACAAATGGGTTTTAAATATAGTGTCCCAAGGATACAGATTCCACTTCCACACGTTACCAACACCAAGCGGGTGGCGAGATCTACCCCCAAATCAGTGGGCAGAGGCCCAAAATCAAGTACTCTCTCTCTTAAACATGGGGGTTATTCAGTTGGTACCAGAAGAGGAAAAGGGACAAAGGTTTCTATTATAGACTTTTCCTGGTACCCAGAAAAGGCAATACATGGCATCCTATCTTGGACTTTTCTACTCTAAACACCTTTCTGGTGATTCCAAAATTCAAGATACTGACTCTTCACCAGCTGCTTCCTATGCTAGGCAAAGATGCATAGTTGGCAACACTAGACTTAAAAGAAGCATGCCTGCACATCCCTATCAGGGAGTCTTGCAGAAGATGCCTACGCTTCAAAGCAGGCTACATGCACCATCAGTTCTCTGCACTGACCTTTTGCTTATCTACTGTGCCCAGGGTATTCACAAAGTGCCTAGCTCCAGTCATTGCATTTTGTAGGCAAAGAAATATTCAAATATACCCATACTGGACAATTGTCTAATTCAGTCTGAAAGCCAGGACATTCTTTTAATCATCTGACCTTTGCTCGAAGGGTACTGACTTGTCTGGGGTTCACCATAAACAAAAAGAAATCACACCTGGTACCCTGTCAACAAATTATTTCTGGGAGCAAGCTGGAATACAACTTCCCAGATGGCTTTCTTCACGCCAGAGAAATGGATTCATTTGACAACCCATTTCAAAGTAGTGGCCCCAAAAACCCATCTATCTGCAAGGCAAATACTGCAAGCCTTGGGGTTTGTGGCTTCCTGCATTCTTCTAATTCCATATGCAAGGCTGCATATGAGGAAACTACAATGGTATCTCAAAAGCCTATGGATTCAGCATTCACAGGATCTAGAAGCAAGGATTCCTATCATACCTTGCCTACGCCTAGAGTTCCTTTGGTGGGCAGAGGCCTGCCACCAAAACAGGGGACTACCATTCACATTACCCCCTGCAGCCCAAATCTTAACAACAGACACATCAGACTATGCATGGGGGGCCCACCTGGCAGGGAAGTGCATTCAGGGCAAATGGAACCCAAGTCAAATGCACCTGCACATAAATCAAAAGGAAATGTTAGCTGTACAGAATGCTCTGACAGCTTTCAAGGACCACATTCTTCCAGGACAACTAATAGTAAAGATGGACAACACCACTTTCATGTGGTACATAAACAAGCAGGGGAGTACACATTCTTACCACCCTTCTGAAGACTAGCCATGGCACTGTGGGACACAGCCTTAAGCTACCAAGTGAATCTACAAGCTCAATTCCTGCCAGGAAAACTAAATACACTGGCAGATGGACTAAGCAGAAACCTCATGGACCCACACGAGTGGAAACTGGAACAAAGGATTTTCAACATGTTGACAAGCAAATGGGGGAGCCCAGATATAGACCCGTTTGCCTCCCCCCAGAACCATCAACTGGACAAATTTTGCACAGGTATTCCCCACAAGCTAGCTTGGAAAGTGGATGCTCTATCCTTCAGCTGGAAAAACCTATCCGTTTATGCCTTTCCTGCTGTGCCTCTGCTCTCCAATGTACTACAGAAGGTCAAACAGGACAGGCCAAGGACGATTTTAATTGCACCAGACTGGTCTCGCCAACACTGGTACCCACTCTTGCGCAGTGTGTCACGCTTCGCACCATGGCACCTGCCTCAGATTCCTCCTCTGTTGTCTCAGCAGGAGAACCAGATTCTGCACCCTCAGCTGCAAACCCTGAACCTAGTAGCCAGGCTAATTACCTAATCTCTCCTTTGCCATCCCTCAGTAAATCAGTGATGGATATCATTTTAGAGGCAAGGAGGTCTAGTACTAGAAAATCTTATGCTGCAAAATGGAAAAGATTTTGTGCCTGGAACCAATCTGAAGGAATGAGTGCAGAAGAGCCCAATTTATCTCAGATTCTACAATGCTTGACTGAGATGCTTCACAAGGGCTTGTCCTTTTCTTCCATCAAAATTCATGTTTCAGCCATTTCAGCTCATTATAGCACAGAGCCTCCCCTCTTCTCTCTCACCCACTGCTCAAGCAGTTCCACAGAGGGGCCAAAAATTTAAGACCACCCAGGAGAGCTCCAACTCCAGCCTGGGATCTTAACTTTGTCTTGGAGAAACTCGCTCTTCCTCCTTTCGAGCCAGCCGCTACTGCAAATTTAAAGTTTCTTTCCTGGAAAACAGCTTTCCTTTTAGCAATCACTTCTGCAAGAGGGGTATCTGAATTACAGGCGCTTATGGCAGTGGAACCTTTCATCATCTTTCATGCAGACAGGGTGTCCCTCAGAACCAATCCCTCCTTCATGGCCAAGGTGGTATCCAGTGTGGCTCTTAAATCAGTCCATTAATTTGCCAACCTTCTTTCCTAACCCACAGAACAAAAGGGAATGGATACTGCACTCTTTAGATGTGCACAGACAGCTTAGATTCTACTTGGACAGGACTAAACCAAAATCTGAACAACTGCTTGTGGCATTTTGCTGTAGGGACAGAGGGGAAAGCTATTTCAAAATAAACCATTTCAAAATGGATAGGCCACTGCATTCATTTCTGCTATAAGCACTATGGAAAACCTGTCCCACAGGGCATCAGACCCCATTCAACCAGGCTGCATCTACCTCTACAGCCTTTCTCCGGGGCGTCCCTACTAGGGACATCCTAGAGGCTGCTACCTGGAGTTCTGTACATACTTTCACTAAACATTATCATTTGCCAATTTTCTCTAAATCCAGACCTGGTTTTGCCACTGCAGTCTTGCAGGGCCTTATAGCTAGTCCTATTTCTATTTAAATTCCACCTCCCAACTTTAGCTTTGCGAATCTACCCAAATGTGATGACTGCAACAGTGAAGCACGAAGAACATAGTACAGTTGTGTACACTTACCATAAATGTAGATGTTCGAGTGTATTCACTGTTGCAGTCCTGGTTACCCTCCCTTCAGCCTCCTTTCTTCTTTTGGCTATACCTGTGCTCTCACTTAATAGGCTCAAAAAGCTTTTTGGTGTATTTGCTTTTTTTGTTGGAGGTATATCCTTATATTTTTAAATTTAATTGCTTCCCATTAGGGAGACACCTGACATCTTGGGGAAGAAAAACTGATGTAATGGCGTTGGCTGCATGTTTTATACCCCTGACGACCTGACGTCATGGAGGAAAGAACAGCAACTGATGCAGGACCCAAGACGTTGTTAATCACGCCAACTGAGGGCTACTGCAAGCAGATACCCCCAAATGTAATGACTGCAACCCCCAAATGTAATGACTGCAACAGTGAATACACTCAACCTCTACATTTATAGTAAGGGTGCACAACTGTAATTTCTTCGCTCTGAGCCTCGTCCATCCTTTCCAGTGGGACAGCCAGCCTGAACTAGTGTCCAGACCCTCTCTTCTAATTCCTCCTCAGATCACCCCACTGAGTCTAGGGCTGTGGACAGATTTGGGAAGTGTGTATATGCTTCAGTGACCTTTGCCCTCAGGTCACTCAGTTATCTGTCATGTTTTATGAGATTTTAAAGAGATCTGACCAAGGAGCTTGCCATATATGTACCAACTCTTTTGCTCAACATTTTCTGGAATCCATAAATTCCAACGCCTTGGATCAACTTATCCACACCCCCACCAGGGACAGCAATATCCTAGACATGGTCATTACCAACATGGGCGACTGGTGTTCCACATCAGAGGTCAATTCCTCGTTGGTCAGATCCGACCACAAGCTAATCAGCTTAGACATCCAAATCCCGCCCCTACCCATCATTATAGAAACCACCGTAAAAAATTTCTCCAAAGCCAACTTCACGTTTCTTAAAACGGAAGTGGCAAACTTCACGGCACCCATGCAGACGGACAGTAGAGGTACGACTGCTGAATCCTACACAAATGTACTTTATAAGCACTTACGGATAGCATGATCCATGCACTAAAGTAACAGAACCAAGATGCTATCCTCCAAAAAAAGGAAACCAGTCTGGTGGTCCCCTGCTATAAACAAACTCTACAACAGAAGAAGGAAACTGTTGCATAAAAGTGTAAAATCCCCTGACTGGAATAGCTCCCTTGTCAGCCTTAGTAAGAAGCTGAGATCTCTCATAAAATCCTCCAAAGCTAATTATGAAAACAAAATTGCCACTGATTCTAAAGACATCCACAAAGCATTCTATATCTATGTCAAGAAACTCAATGGCAACACTCAGATCTGCCCTGAGTTGCAGCACAAAGGCACTAAATATACAGAACCAACTGATATTGCCAACATCCTGGCAGATAGGTTCAGTGTTAACTTTACCCCACCCCCACCCCCTAAAGGGCCCATCTCTATACCAGAAGAATGCAACGTTCCTGTAATCACGGCTGTACAGGTAAAACCACCCTCTCCAAAGCCAAGAACACAGCATCCATGGGACCTGAAAACATCCAGGCTGCATTCTACATGGACTACAGAATGAATAAACTGGCATCCCACCTAAGCACCATGTTCAGTCATAGCCTCACCTCAGGCTTGTGCTGACTGAATGGCGCACAGCAATGGTTATTCCACTCCACAAAGGGGGAGCCACCAAGGACCCCGGGAACTACTGCCCCATTAGCCTAACAAGGCCATGGAACGTATCATCATTGAACTTATAAGCAAAGACATTGGTAATCTCCAAACTCTGGACCCCACCCAGTTCGGGTTTGTAAAATGCAGATCATGTCTCCTAAACCTGATTGACTTCTTTGAAGCAGTCACCAAAGCCGTAGACGAGGGTAAGGTGGTTCACACAGCCTGTCTAGATCTTGCCAAGGCTTTCGACACCATCCCCCATTCTGGAATTATAGATAAACTCACTAAACTAGGTATAAATCCTAATGTTCCAAGATGGGTTGCCAACTGGCTCACTGACAGAACCCACACTGTGAAAGTAGCAGACTCCAAATCCGACTTCAGACCAGTGACAAGTGGAGTACCACAGGGTTCAGTCCTGGGTCCTCTCCTGTTTGGTATCTACTTTTCTGAAGTACAGGCTAACACAGAAGGTCTTTGGCTAATGAAGTTCGCAGATGACTGCAAATTAGGAACCATAGTTGAAACTCTTAACGAAGTGGGCATCCTAAGAAAGGGCCTAACTGAGACAGATGCCTGGTGTCAAAGCCATGGCCTCAAGCTCAGTGCCAAAAAGTGCATTGTCATCCTCTTTTGTAAAAACTCTGTACCCATGAGCCACCACATAGGTGGTAGTCTACTTAACTCTGAAAGTGTGGTAAGAGACCATGGGACACAGGTGGACAGTAGTCTCTCCTTTGATCACATCGCCACAGTAGTCAGGAAATCCTTCTAAGTGGCACATCTCATCACAAAAGGTTTCTCATCCAGAAAAAAAAGTTCATTGTTCCCTTCAAATCGTCACTCATTAGACCCATTATAGAGTACAACGCCTCTTTTGGTATGTACCTCACAAGACCTCTACAACAACTGGAAAGGCCACAGAAATACCTCACAAAGAGGATTACCGGCTTCAAACAGATGCCCTAAGCAGACCATTTCAAAAAACTCCACCTTTACTTCTTCGTATATTGGCTACTCAGAGGCGATCTCTGCCTAACATACAAAGCTATGTCAAACCCAGAGCTGTTGAACATGCTCCACTTAAAGAAGTCCCAATCCCTCCAAGCTACACGCTCTAGGGAACTAAACCTTGTCACCACAATAAACAGAACATGCTGGAGGGATAGATTCCTGTTCCAGAGACTTCACATATTCTGGAACAAACTACCTATCCATGTCAAACAAAGCTCTTCATTAGCACTCTTCAGGAAAAATCTTGATGATTGGATGGGAGATGGTAAATTCACCCCTGAGATCTCCTTTGTGGCTCTACTCGACAGGGGCACAGGAAAATAATTTTCTTGGGTGGCAAAAGCCAAGTTACCTTTTTGTCTAGGTTTGTATAGGCCCTAGGGCTGATAGCCTAGTACCTACCTATGAACCTATATCTTTCTGCGTCCACTCCTGCCAAGGTTGAGAATAGAATTTCCTCACAGCTGGCCACCCTACAGTCCATTTCAAACACGTCCATGAGGTTGATTGCTCATGCGGAGGAAGATAACTCATGAGCTGCAAGTTCAGCCATAGCCATCAGGAGGCATGCCTGAGTGTGATTGTGATTTTGTTGAGCCCTTTTAAGTCTTAGTTTTTCAGTGTGCCTTTTGATGGATCTTTTCTGTTCAGGCCAAAGGTTAAAGACATGCTCTGCAGATGTGAACAAGAGGGAAAGGCTGTGTCTGCTGTGGGTGTGTGTTTTTTCTACCCCTCAAAGACTTTTCTCTAGGAATCAGTGAGGTAGAAAATGTGGTTTTGGAAATCCTAAAGTCCTTTTCAAGAGTCATGTGGAGATAGTTCCCCTAGGGGCAAAGTGGGTAACTGTAATGAAAAAATGCCGTCCTCAAGGCAGAGGTGGCCTGCAGAACCAGGACTTCAGGGATTCCATCTCAGATAAACCTTGTCAGTTCTCCTGAAAGGGGACCTGACTGCCCCCCCCCCCTCTGGAGGCAGTCGGGGGACATTTGTCTCTGCACCAAAAGATTTATGGGTGCAGAGAATCCTATCCAGAGGTTGTACCATACCATATTCTCTAACTCCTCCCACCAGTATGAAAAAAATCCCTGATGATCCGCCTAGTCAGAGGGAAGCAGTGTCTCTAGAAATAAAAAAGTTGGTAGAAAATGTCATCCAACAGGTCCCCCCAAACCAGAAACGGTCCAGAACTTACTCGATTTGGTGCCAAAAAAAAGACACCCGGCACCCATACTTGATCTCAGCAAATTAAATCAGTTCATGCAGTATTCAAAACGTTGCATAGTCATGGTTCAGTCCATTTTGCCTCTCCTGCAAAAGCAGAATTGGATATGCTTGATAGATCTTGAGGATGTATACTATTGCAGCAAAATTAACAGGTGCTCCAGAAGATATATGCACTTGGCTGGGAGATGGTCATTATCAGTTCTGAGCACTGGCCTTTGGTCTCACAGTCCCCTCCAGTGACAGCCAGACAAAGGGAAGCAGCTTCAAAAGATGTCTAGAGAAACCTCCTTAAGCAATCCAAGAGGTCTCACAAACCAGACATGGGCCAGATTTTACTACAGATTCTTTTTAGTGCACAAAAAAATCAAGAACCTCAGGCTGAGTCAACTCAGTTGTTTTGTAAAGGTAGAGTCTTTTGGGCTGGTCATGGTGCAGTCCATACTGCTTTGCCTGCAGACAGAGGATTGGATTTGCCCTCTACACCTTCAAGATGCCTGTCTACACACAAAAATAGACATGGCATTGAGAAGATTTCTTCGCTTCCGGGCACAGATGTTTGGTCTCACTACAGCCCCCAGGGTGTTCACCAAATGCTTGGCAATGGTAGCAGCTCACATGAGACGTCCGGGATTCCCAGTGTTTATATATTTAGATGACTGGCTCCTAACTGCCCCAACTAGGCATCAGTTTCTACAGGCAAGAGGCTACTTTATCCACTTGCGTTATTCTATAGATCACTACAAATTACAACAAATCTCAACTTATGCCTATGCAGAGCCTGGAGTTCATAGGTGCTCATCTGGACATAGTCACTTGGATAGTGCTCTTCCCTCTACTTGAATGTGGGCACTGAGGTCCCAGGTCATAAAAGTGATTCATAGTACTTCTATCCCAGCCTGATTAATGTTGCAAGCCCTGGGGTCCGTGGCAGCAGCTATCACTCTCGTTCCTCTGGTCAGAGTCCACATGTAAGTTTTTCAGTGAACATTTTCGACTTGGTGGTCTAGTATTCTACATCCGTTGAACGTTCCAGTCAAGATTACACAAGTGTGCGAGAGCCATCTTCTTTGGGATCATTTGAACAAGCCCTGCAAAGGCCACTAGTTTGTTCTTCCCCTGCCCACAGCCCCGGTGACCACAGATGCTTCCTAGTTGGTGTGGGGGGACACTACTTGGGAAAAATACTCCAAGGTATGTGGTACCCCAAGGAGTCTAAAGCGCACAGCAGTGTCCTAGAGATGAGAGCATTTGTGCTATCATTGCAGGTCCTTCAAGACATTCTCCCAGCCGGGACGATTGCCATTCAGACGAGACAATGTGTCAGTGTTCTGGTACATCAACAAATAAGGGTGAGCCAGATCTTACCCTCTATCAAAAGCAATGAGAGTGTGTGGCAATGGGCGATCTCTTCTGGTTGCTTTTTAATAGGAATACACATTTCAAGGAAATCCAGAGTGATAGCAGACAAACTAAGCAGGGTCATTCTGATGCCTCACAAGTGGTCTGTCAATGTTAGTGGTTGAGAGAATTTTCTATCAATGGGGCCAGCCATTCTCCGACCTATTCACTTTTTCCCTCAACAAGTGCCGCAGATACTTTGCCCTGATCCTTCCAACAGGGGAGTCACTGAGAGATGCTCTAGTCCACGATTAGCCCTCCAGTCTTTTGTTTACCCACTGTTACCTCTCATTTCCAAATTTCTACAGAAAGCATTCCAGTTAAAGAACATAGTTATCCTCATTGCATCTTTGTGGCCTTGCAAGAACTGGTTCCCCTTCCTCTGGGCTCTTCTTCTCCATCCACCATGGATACTGGTCCCAATCTAGAACTCCTGTCTTACCCGACAGGAGTGACAGATCCAGATCAAACCGGCTTGAAACTGGCCACATAGTTTCTTCAGTTCAATTGCTTTCTAGACAGTCCAGGCTCTCCTTCTGGTACGTAAAATCCTGTTATCTTAAAAAGCTTCTAACTAGAAGAATTTACAAAAGTAAATGGAAGAGATTTATTTTCTGGGCCTGGACCCTGTTTCAGCACCTGTGCCAACTGTACTTGAATTTATAGCTTCAATTTTCAATGAAGGTGCTAGTTTTTCAACTGTTAAAGTACATATCATTGCTGAATCTCCTTGTGTTCTGACTGAGAGTGCTTCTCAAACAATCTGGAAATATAGAGCTGATAAGTATATTTTTTAGCAGTTTAACTGTTGAGTGTCTTAATTTTTGCTTGACTGAATTATTTATATATTTTCTGGCATTGTTTTTGATCTGTGCTGAAACTGGTTTTCTCCTACCCCCACCCTATTTCTGTTCTGTTCTTAAAGTTGTTGGCTTTTGCAGTGCCCGCTCCTACTGTAAATTTGATCTGGGACACTTCTCCCAGTCCCATCTCTTTGGCTCATTTTACCTAATACAGAGATCATTTCGGAAGGCCAAACCCCCTTAGTCCCTTAACCTTGAATTATCGTCTGTTCCTGCTCACTCCCTTTCCTGCTACTTGCTGCCTGTTCTCTGAAGTGTTCAACTGCATCTTTTCTGTTGCATTTATTACTGCTTGCTTATAGCCTGTCTAAATCATTAAGAGTTATTCTTAAGTGTCATTCTAAGCTCTTAGTTTTGGTTTAAGTACTTGAGATTTAGGCCCACCCCTTAGCTCTCCCTGACCTTTCTCCCCTCCAAATTCTGACAGATACGGATGGACAATTTCCTACAGTTTCTCCTGCCAGTCTGGTTGATATGGGCATCCTGAGAGTGTAGCAACTGTCTCATGTACATGGACAACCATCTACTACCACCACCTAGGATTACAGTCTGTGAGAGATGCAATTACATTAGGAACCTAGAGTCCAAGCTCTCTTCCCATCAAGCCAGTATATCTGGAACTGAAAAGGTTGTCAACACAATCACTACATCTCAAACACCATCCACACCTACACAACACACACCTTCATATGTGGAGGTCCTCCACATAAACATACCCAGACAAAGGAGTCCACCAAGGCAAAAACACATGCTATCTCCACAGCCCTTCACACCACATACCACGCATAGGTCACACACCTGTACCTCACAGCCACTAAAGATTCACCATAAACCCAACATATTAGTCATAGTAGACTCCATCGTGGGTCACATAGGTGTGCCTCTTCTCACCAGGCTGGATAAGGAGAACGTCATGGTTAGTTGTCTGCCAGGAGCCAGGATCCACCATATCACACACGCACTCAAGTGTCTCAACAGCAGGTACTTTTGTGACTGTCATAGTCCATGTTGGCGTGAATGACTTGAGACGTACCTCTCTGGACTGTATGAAGAGAGACATGATTGACCTCGCTGATTGTGTCCCAGGCAGATATGTCCCTAGCCTTAAGCAACATTCTACCATCACCCAGAATGATCCCCCAATACACACACAAAATGATTGACTTTAACAATTGGCTTAGTTTCTGGTGCCATTCCAGAGGGATCCAGTACCTGACAGCCTGGGAAGATATGATAGACAGACCACGATGCTTTGCCAGAGATGGCCTTCATCTGTCTTGCCTGGGCTTCAGGCTTCTGGCAAAGGCTCTTGCCTCCCTCATAGTGCTGTTTGTAGGAAAAGTACTGAGGTTAAAATTACCAACATAAAAATTTCAACAAAACGCAAATTAAATGTCATGCTGCTAAACGCCATTTCTAAAATACTGACATCTGTGCAGTCACAGAAACCTGGTTCAAAGCTGTGGGTGGCACTCCAGCCTTACCCTGGTTACTCATCCTATCATACATTCAGACACCAGACTTTGGGCAGTAAAGCCAAAGGAGCTGGAGTTTCAATATACATTAGACTTGCACACCTCCAGACTGCTCAAACAGTATGACGCACAGGAGACACTCCAGGTATAGTTAACCATTGACAAAACCCCTATTCAAGTCATTCTTCTTCTTTCGGCTTTTCCATATTGGCCCCCAAATCTGACTCAAGATTCCCAATCCACCTATTTGGACCTGTTTGAATCTATCAAGATTCAACCCTTTACCCTGATCCTGGGTGACTTTAACTTCCCAAACATAGACTGGAAGAACTGCTTGTGCCAGAACACAAATGCCCAGAGATTCATTGATTTTGTCAATTAGATGCCTTGGAACAGCTAGTCAGTACCCCCACAAGGAGTGATAATATCTTGGACTTGGTATTAACCAACATGAGTAACCACTGCAGCATCCTATAGTATCATCCTCCCTGGTAAGACCTGACCACAAAAGTGGTCACTTTCGAAGTCACCATCTCTCCCCAACCCCCCTCTAGCTAGGATCAGACATAAAAACGTCTCTAAAGCTGATTACAGCCTCCTGAGGGATGGTATAAACAGCTTCACAGACCCCTCTCCCTCTGTAGGAACTGCCACCAATATCCAAAACTACACCAAAGCACTATACAAGCATTTATATGGATGCATGGAATCCGTAATACCCAACAGGACTAAATCATCCTCTGCAAGGAAGAGTAAGCCTATCTGGTGGACATCTGCAATAAATAAACTCTATAACAAAAGGAAAAAAAAATTGCTGTCCAAGACCAAGAAGGAGCAGTTGCCCAATTGGAAGAAATATGTCCTTAGCCTGAACAAGCAAATAAGAGCACTAGTGAAATCCTCCAAAGCCAACTTTGAGTCCAAATTGGCCATATCTACTAGAGACAATCATAAGCCCTTCTTCACATATGTCCACAACCTCAAAGGAAGCACCCATATCTTTTCAGAACTGGTGGTCAAGGACACCACATATACAAATGCTGCAGATATAGCAAACTTGCTGGCTGACGGATTCAGCGAAAATGTTACCCCTCTCTCCCCCATAAGTAAATCAGGACATCCCCAGTACCTGTCCCCTCCCCCTTTTATCTAGGGAGCCGGTCATCACTGCTCTCTCAAAGGCAAAAAAAACAGCCTCCATGGGACTCTATAACATCCCAGGCTGCATCCTGTGTGAACTCGGGCAGGATCTTGCAGCACCATTAGGCACCCTATTCATCCAAAGCCTGAGTACTGGCTTTATACCAGCTGAGTGGAGGACAGCCACTATCATCCCTTTATACAAAGTTGGAGTGTCCACCGGTCTGGGAAATTATAGACCCATCAGCCTAAGTAGCCTGATCTGCAAGGCCATGGAATGGATTATCATGGACCTCGTTAAGGACATTGGCATCCTCCAAACACTTGATCCCACACAGTTTGGCTTCGTCAAGGGGAGGTCATGTCTGCTAAATCTGGTCGACTTCTTTGAGAGAGTAACCAAAGCCATGGATGAGGGGAAGACTGTGCACACTGTCTACCTTGACCTGGCCAAAGTTTTTGACACTGTTCCCCCCTCTGGCATAATAGATACACTCTCTCAACTAGGTATCAACTAGGTATCAATCCATATGTTACCAGATGGGTAGCAAAGTGGCTCACTGATAGAACCCACGTTGTCAAAGTAGGGGAAGCCACCTCAAGCATTCAACCTGTAACAAGCGGCGTACCCCAGAGTTCAATCTTGGGGCCACTGTTGTTTGGGATATACTTTTGTGAGGTGCTGGCCAAAACCAGTGGGCTTTGACTGACCAAATTTGCAGATGACTGCAAGCGGAGTGCTGTCATCAATTCCCCAAGGGATGTGGACATCCTCTAAGAGGGTTTCACTCTGACAAATGACTGGTGCCAGAAACATGGCCTCAAGCTGAATACCAAAAAATGCATCATCATCCCCTTTGGGGAGAGTGACATCCTCACAAATTATCACATAAATAACGTCCTAAGCACTCAAATCAGTCGTGGAAGATTTGGGCACCCAGGTTGATAGCAACCTGACTTTTAACCACCATGTTGCTTCCGTGGTACAGAAAGCATTCTACATGGCCCACCTCGTAAGTAAGGGTATCTCATCCAGGAACAAGGGGGTCATAAGATCCCTGTATTCTTCCCTTATAAGGCCCATTATTGAGTACAATGCACCTTTTGGCATGTACCTCCTGAAAGCACATGCAACAGCTGGAGAGACCACAGCGGTTCCTCACCAGGGGAATCCAGAGCCTCAGACATCTACCATACACAGGCAAAAGCCCTATCCCTCTACTCATTTACATACAGACTCCTCAGAGGTGACCTCTGTGTGGCATACAAGGCGATCATGGACCCCACCTTGGTGGGACTGCTGCATAACTGCAAGTCAAGTTCCATTCGAGTAACCCGCATGCGTGACCTCAACCTGGTCTGTAACATCAACAGGACTTGTTGGCGGGACTGGTTTGTCTCCCAGAGACTCCCTCATCTATGGAATAGACTCCCTCTCCACATCAAGCAGAGTACCGCTTTACCCCTTTTTAAGTGCAAAATAGGTAACTGGATGGTAAACAGAAAATATACCCCTGGGATTCCACCCATGTTCCTGCTGGACAGGGGCATTGAGTGCTGATTTGTCTAAACATGGGCTAAACTCTTGGCTAGGCTTATAAGGGCCTCAGGGCAAATAGCCTAGTAACCTCCTATGATCCTATACAATTAGCTGACATTTGTAATTTCCACCTTTGTGAAAATAATTCTAATATGGCTTCTTTTAAACTATATAAAGCCGTTTTCAAAGGAGCCTTTTTACTTCTGTTAAAGGACCCTTCTCCTCCTTGGGATTTAACCATCATGCTTCAGGCCTTGACACAAGCTCCCCCCCAACATCTTTATTAAATTTCCACATATGACAGAGGCAATCTTACATTTATATAAATGAAAAACAGACAAAATTATATTACTTTAGTTGCAAACACTTTACATCACAGACACCATTGAAACAACTGTAGTTGTAAACATTGTAAATCACTTAAGTCTTCCAGTCACTGTCAGTTAAGCATTATATAGCTCATTCAAATCCTGCCTCTTAAACATCGTTCCTGCTCTGCATGTACTGTTCCCATAATTCCCATTTTTTTCTATGCATTTTGCTCCTTCCCTTTTCTAAAGAGCCCAATTCCAGTTGTTTTATCTTTGTTAATGGATTTACTACTTCTAGTAAAGTTGATCTAGACTTTGATTTCCATTTTCTAGTAATTGCTTTCTTGGCAGCCACCATAATTATACTTAGCAAGGCTGTACTGTGTCTAGGCAGTTACGATTCTGTATCAGAACTCAAAAAAATCATCTCCCCAGTCAGTCCAATCCACTCACCCAGCATCTCTGACAGAGCAGTCCGCAGGGAATCCCAAAAGTCTGCCAGTCCATCACACCTCCAAAAAGCATGTTCCCAGCTACCTCTTTCTTGCCTGTCACACCTCCAGCATTTGCTCTCCACCTGAGGAAAAATTCTTTGGAGTCTACTGGAGTATAAAAATACTTGTGTAAACAATTTCAGGCAAAGATCTTAAATCTTCTAGACTTTGTTGTATATTTGGGAGATATGCCTATATCTCCCATTGTCTCTTTGTGAATTGCTTATCCAGTCTCTCTTCCCAATCCTTCCTAAGCTCCTCTGTTTGATTCTTATAATTATCATGCAGCATTCTATATGCTTTACTAATCACTCCTTTTTTAGTGGGAGCTTCTGTTCTAGATTCTATTAAAAACTCTACCAGTGCTGGATTTACAGTTAAGAGCCCCCTATTTCCAATCTCTAACCTGCAGTCCAAATACATTTTTGGCCTCTTCCCATTCTATTACCTTTCTAGTTATTTGCTCCCAGTACCTTGGTTCCTTTGCCAGTCCCAGTACCTTGGTTCCTTTGACAGTTTTCTCCAATAAATTCCAGCCCCCTCTTGCCTGTTATCTGTATCCTTGACCACATTCAACCCTATCGACAAAATCTCTTTTCTCCATTCTTGTGCTGGTTTGGTTCTTGGAATACTGCCTGCTATTTTAAGAATATAATACTCTGTACAATTTGTTCTCCTTAAGTGTCTGCATCCCAAATCACAATCTGTCTTTATTTCTGGAGTTTCTTCCCTGCATCAGCATCATCCCTTTCCACTTTGAATTATACTTTTCTGTCTGTGCTATGTTTAAGAGCCTTAACTGTGTTGCCCTAAAATACCCCCTCAGATTAGGTAATCCTAGTCCACCTTGTTCTACTGGTCGAATCACCTTATCCCACTTGATCCTTGTCTTCCCTTCCCAGATAAAATCCTTGAGCTCTTTTTTTTATTGCTATCCCCAACTTCTCCTCTGGTTGCTGAAAGTATGCCTGACCTGTGTATAAGACTAAAGGGACTAAAAACATTTTACTGGCTTGTATCTTAGTATCCATATAACAAAACTTGTAGCTTCTCAATTTTTGTATTATCTTCTGTTTAGTCTCTTCCCACATATCCTTAGCTGCCACCACAGAGTCATTTCTAATCCATAGTCCTAAATGCTTCCTTTTATCATGCCCCCATAAATATGGATATTGTTGGACCAGTTAGTGTGTGGGTACATAATTTACCACTACTGCCTTTGTTTTAGCTTCATTAATTTTGTACCCCGAGAAGATTTGAAACTGTCTTAAAATGTTCCATAACACTGTAATGTCCCTTTCTGGTTTTGTCATGTATAAAATATCATCTGCAAATAGAGCCAGCCTTTCCTCGGTACCATACCAATTATATCCTTGAATTTCTGACTCCCTTATTTTCTTTGCCAGCTGTTCTAAATATAATGCAAACAGCAAAGGGAAAAGCGGACAACCCTGCCTGGTTCCTCTACTCAACCAGAAATGATCAGAGAGGACCTCGCCCACTTTAAGTTACACCTCTGATCCCATATATATTCTTCTAATCAGTCTTATAATTGTATCAGGGAAAGCAAATGCTTCCATTGCCCTGCTCATGAAGTCCCAGTCTACTCTGTCAAATGCTTTCTCTGCATCAGGACCCACCAATAAAAGTGGTACTTTCTTGCATTCTGCTTCCCTCTGGATCATCAGTGTTCTGCTAATATTGTCAAATGTTTTCCTTCCTTCCACAAAACCACACTGATCCATATCTATCAATTTTGGTATCACTTTTGCCATTGTTTTAGCCATTATAGACATAAACACTTTTTAATCATGGTTTAGTATTGAAATGGACCTGTATAAAGCTGGATCCGATGGATCTTTACCCTGTTTAGGTATTACCAGTACCACCGCCACCTTCCAGGATGCTGGAACTGCTCCCCCTCTTGAAATACTTTTAAACAAAACCTTCCAGGTCTTTATTAGTTTTTTCCTTCCTAACTTCCACAGGAATACCATCTATTCCTGGGGACTTTCCTGTAGATTGGCTATACATAGCCATTTTTATCTCATCCATTCCTGTCCTAACTGTTCGTAACTGAGCCTCATTTACTTCTGACTTTGGCATATTTAATTCTTCCATAAACATTTCCATTTGTACCTTTTCTTGATTTCCATATTGCTCTGCTTTATACAAATTTTCATAAAATTTCTGAAATATTTCTAATACTTCTACAGGGTCTCTTGTTATCTTCCTTGTTATGCACTTCCTGGGCTTGGCAACTGCTCTTTCCACTTTTTGTTGCCGGAGTTGTTTCAAAAGGCAGTTGCTTAACAGCATTCTTTCTGAACTCATGCATATCATCGAGGTAATCCCTAATTTTCTGTTTACCATTCTGCAATTGGTCCTTTTCTTGATGTTCATCGTGTTATACTGCTGCAGTCATCACACTCGGGTTATCCTGCCGTCAGGCGGTCCTGCAGTCGGCTGAATCCCAAAGTCTTGGTCCGGCGTCGGTTGTCGTCGCTTCTTCCCTGACGTCAGTGCAACAGGGGTATAAAAGAGGCAGCCGACGCCATTTTCTTCCGTCTTTCTTGCCGCGCGGTGCCTGAAGCAGAAGCAGTTAGCAAGTGCTGGTCGGCTAGCTCCTGAGATTTTCGAATCGAATTTCAGCCCAAAGTCTTCTCTAAAGCTAAGTACCCCGTTGGGGAAACTTTTCTTGCCTCAGACCGATGTCAGACAAAGTTAATAATTGCATTTCTTGTGGGAAGCAAATACCTCATAAGGATTTTCATTCTTATTGTATTCCTTGCCTAGGCCCAGACCACGACGTCTCTGGTTGTCTGTTTTGTGCTAAGTTCAACAAACGTATAATCAAGCGTCGGGCGGATTTCGCCCGACATTATTTTGGCAGAAAATTTAACTATAGCATGTCGTCGGAACAACCGACATCGGCAATGACTAAAAAACGCAAGGATAAGGACAGGCAACCAAGGCCAAGACCAGATAGCGAGGCCTCAGCAAGGCCTGCTGCCGGTTCTCCGGTTTTTAACGAGGCGCCTACGCAGCCCCTGACTACCGCTGATTTAAAAATTCTGACGGCCTCCCAGACCGAATCAGCTGGGCCTCAGGAGCCAGTTCCATCTCACCCCGCGGATGCCAACCCTGACGGTGATCCGGAGATTTTGGACAGGCCTTCGGTTTCTGAAGGTGTCTTCAAACCGACAGCTATCTCTATTAAGTCTTATGCTAAAGTTAAAGCTCCCTTAAAAGTTAGGAAACCGGGTCCACAGACCCCACAGGCCCCTATGCCTAAAAAACAAATGCTTAAGATGGCTGAGGATTTAATTACCCTCATCAGGGGTTCCCAACCCCCTCCTGACAAAAGGCCTAGACTGGAAGAAGATTATCCTTCCTCTGACCAAGCATCCATTTCCTCAGCTAACGCTGAGGACCAGGATTATTCCTTCCCTCCTTATGAAGACTCAGATGCTGAAGGAGTCCATTCCCTCTGTCTCCCTCCCTGAAGACTACTCTTTTGGGGAAACTTTACACACCATGAGGGAACACTTCCACTGGGAAGGCCAAGATTACTCTGACTCTAAGAAAAGACTCCGTGAGTTTCTTCTTCTTCCACAGCAAAGACCCCTTGCAATTCCTCCAGTTTTAGACATTTTGGATGATGTTTACTCCGAATCTAGTCTAAACCCAGGCTCCTTACCTCCTGCACCAGCTAAACCAGACAGATACTACCGAGTTCCTGATTCTCATAAGTTTCTATATAAAAGCCATGTTGCAGACCCCAAAACCATTTCCCAGGGTCCCAAAGTGGTTAAGGCCTCTACTGTTAAGAATCCACTACCTTCTGAAAGGGATTCCAGAGCATTAGAAAGATGGGGGAAGAAAGTATATACGTCTGCCACTTTGGCCATGAGGGCCTTAAACTGCCAGTTCCACATGATAAAATACCAGCAGTACTTGATTACACAGTTAAAGTAGAAAATGATTCCTCAGGCAGATCAACCTGATTTCAAAGAGATGCAGGATTTGCTGCATGCAGCAGAACAGGTGGGAAAGCATAACTTAGTGTGGTTTTGATTCATTGGAAGCCTCATGTAGAGCAGCTGTCACAGGATCTGTAATTCGTAGACATGCTTGGCTAAAAGAGCAAGCCTTACCAGAACATGTCAATGCAAAGTTATTGGATGCTCCATTGCAGAAAGATGTGTTATTTGGTGTCAAAGCAGAGGAAGTCTTAAAGAAAATGGAAGAAAAGGCAAAATCTATGCAGACATTTAAAGATTTTTTACAGGTACAACCTCTTTGTTTCAGCAGAAACTGGCCATCAAAAAACTGGTCCTTTCCTGCATCAGACAGACCCCAAAGGGGTAGGTACAGGCAAGGGGCAGAGGCCAGCCACAAGGTTCTTTCAGGCCTAGACAATGGCATACAACAACTCGAAGAGGTGGAGACGAAAGATCTCAACCCTTCAGGAAACAAACACAATGACTTCCCTCTTTGCCTGCCAAGCAAAATTGCCCTGGCAGCACCTTTGGGAGGAAGGCTGGCTCTATTTCCACAAAATTGGCTCATCATAACAAAGGACAAATGGGTTTCTGGATATTATTACCAGAGGCTACAGATTTCATTTTCACACTTTACCACGGATGAGAGGCATGCCAAATCTGCCTCCAAACCAAAGGGCAGAGGCACAAATGCAAATTTCAGCTCTCATGGATATGAAAGCAATTCAAAAGGTACCTACAAAGGAGCAAGGTCAAGGTTTTTACTCAAGACTATCTCTAGTACCAAGAAAGGACAAAGCCTGGAGACCCATTTTTAGACCTCTCAATCCTAAACACATACCTGGAGGTACCCAAATTCAAAATGCTCACACTACAGCAGCTTCTTCCCATGCTGGGCAAGGAGTCTTGGTTGGTAACGTTGGACCTCAGAGGCATACCTGCATGTCCCTATCAGACAAGATTGCATAAGATACCTCGGATTTTTGGCAGGTACAACGCATTATCAATTCTCTGCATTGCCCTTTGGCTTATCTACTGCGCCCAGAGTATTTACGAAATGCCTGGCATCAGTAATTGCATACTGCAGACAACAAGGAATACAAATTTATCCATATCTGGACGACTGCCTGATCCAAGCGGACAGCAAGGTCATTCTATTACAGCATCTGGCATTTGTAACAAAGCTGCTAAGTTGCCTAGGGTACACAGTAAACAAAAAGAAGTCAAAACTGATACCCTCACAAGACATAATATTCCTGGGTGCCAGCTTAAATACAATGGCCCAGATGGCTTATCTCACGCCAGACAAACTAAAACAACTGACTCAATACTTCAAAATGATGGCAAATTTTACCCAGCTCACTGCAAGGAAAATCCTGCAGGCATTGGGGTTCATGGCATCCTGCATTCAACTAGTTCCACATGCAAAGCTGCATATGAGGAAATTACAATGGTACCTGAAAAGTGCATGGACTCAACACAGGCACAGTCTCGAAACAAGTATACCTCTCATTCCCTGCCTTCAAAAAGAGTTCCTATGGTGGGCTCAAGCATGCTAAATAAACAAGGGTCTTCCTTTTGTCTTACCTCCGACAAACCAAACTATGACAACAGATTCTTCAGACTACGCCTAGGGAGCACACATGGCAGGACAGTTTATACAGGGCAAATGGTCTGCAAAACAAATGCATCTACACATCAACCAAAAGGAGATTCTAGACGTGCAAAATGCACTGACAGCCTTCAAGGACCTCTTGCATCCAGGGCAACTACTAATAAGGACAGACAACACCACAGTTATGTGGTACGTAAACAAAGAGGGAGGAACACGCTCCTACCCTTTATGCAGACAGGCAATGACCTTGTGGAACACAGCATTGACTTACCAAGTACAACTGCAAGCACAATTCCTGCCAGGAAAGGAAAACATATTGGCAGACGAATTAAGCAGAAATATGGCAGATCCTCACGAGTGGAGACTACACCTACAAGTACTTTCAATGATAACTCAAAGGTGGGGACGCCCAGACATAGATCTATTTGCCTCCCCCAACAATTGCCAATTACAGAAATTTTGCACAAGGACTTATCATTCCCTAGCCTGGAAAGTGGACGCCCTATCTTTCAGTTGGACAGCATTGACAGTCTATGCCTTCCCACCACTACCTCTATTGACCAAGGAATTACTGAAAGTCAGATCAGAGAGACCACAAATGATCCTCATTGCTCCGGACTGGCCACGTCAGCACTGGTACCCATTACTAAGGAACTTGACTTACAGCCCTCCATGGATCTTACCTCAATTCCCACTTCTGTTGACTCAGCAAAACTCTCAGATCCTTCACAGTCAGCTCAGGACTTTAAATTTAGCTGCATGGAGAATACCTTGAATTATCAATCAACACCTCTCAAAGGACGTCCTGAATGTCATTTTGGAGGCCAGGAGGCCCAGCACCAGAAAAACATACTCAGACAAATGGAAAAGATTTTGTGCATGGAACCAGGCTAAAGGCCAAAATTCTGGGATACCAAACATTCCTCAAATACTGCAATATTTAACTGAGATGCTACACAAAGGCCTTTCTTTCTCATCCATTAAGATCCATGCTTCAGCCATTTCAGCTCAATATAATACGGATCCTCCCATATTCTCACACCCTTTGCTAAGGCAGTTTCTCAGAGGGGCTAAGAATATAAGACCCCCCCAGAAAACCCCCAACACCAGCTTGGGACCTCAACTTTGTTTTAGAAAAATTAACACTGCCTCCTTTCGAACTAGCCTTCTCAGCAGAACTACAATACTTGTCATGGAAAACAGCTCTGTTGCTGGCTATCACCTCAGCACGCAGGGTCTCAGAACTACAGGCACTCATGGCAGTGGAACCTTTCATCATTTTCCATCAGGACAGAGTCTCTCTACGAACTAACCCTACCTTTATGCCAAAGGTGTGGCTTTGAATCAGACCATTCATTTACCCACCTTTTATCCAAACCCCCAGAATAAAGGAGAAAAACTCCTTCACTCTTTGGACATTCACAGACACCTACGTTACTATTTCGATAAGACAAAGACCTTCAGAAAAACTGACCAACTCTTTGTATCCTATGCTGCAGGTTCACAAGGAATGGCTATTTCAAAACAGACCATCTCCAAATGGATAGCACATTGTATCCGCTTTTGCTACTCGCACCATGGGAAAGCAGTGCCTGTTAATATTGGGTCCCATTCTACCAGGGCTACAGCAACCTCGGCAGCCTTTCTCAGGGGGGTTCCAACCATGGACATTCTGGAGGCAGCTACTTGGAGTTCAGTGCACACCTGTACCAAGCACTACCACCTTCCATTATACTCAAAAACTACAGCTGGTTTTGCCACTGCAGTTCTGCAGGACATCCTAGCTTCGCCTAACCCAGTTTAGTACCAGCCTCCCATCCATAGCTTTGGGATTCAACCCAAGTGTGATGACTGCAGCAATATAACACGATGAACACAGTACAGTTTTGTACCTACCATAAATGTAGATGTTCGAGTGTATATACTGCTGCAGTCCAGGTTACCCTCCCACCATCCCCTCTACATACCAGGGTGTTAGTTATAACTCCATGTACATCAATCAATTGGATGCATGTCTATATGGTGTATTTGCTAACAGCTAGTACTATTGTTCATCTACTAGGGTATTTTTGCATAGTTATTTGTGTTGCCTTCCTAGTTGGGGGCACCTGACATCTGGGGCAAGAAAAACTGTAGAAAATGGCGTCGGCTACCTCTTTTATACCCCTGTTGCACTGACGTCAGGGAAGAAGCGACTACAACTGACGCCGGACCAAGACTTTGGGATTCGGCCGACTGCGGGACCGCCTGACTGCAGGATATCCCGAGTGTGATGACTGCAGCAGTATATACACTCGAACATCTACATTTATGGTAGGTACAAAACTGTACTTTCTGAGAGATTCTCCGTATTTTGCAATACTTTATCATTTGTCAATCCCTCTAAATAATTATTGTTACTGTTTAGCCACATCTCCCTTTCTTTTATTTCCAACCTAGTTTTAAACTCCACTTTAATTTTATCCCACTCCTTAGTTATGTCTTCAGAAGGCAAATATATCTTCTCTAGTAGCTCCTGAGTCAATTCCACAGCCCATTCCTTAAATTCCTCTGTTTTCAACCGGTAGGTGGGAAAGCGCCAGTGTCTCATTTTTTTTCATTACCTTGCGTTTTTATTTAAGTTATTATTGGTGCATGATCTGAAATAGTTATTGGGTGCGTTTCAAGACCTTCAATTAAATGCACATGTTCCTGTGAGATGTATCATCTATCTATTTCGGTGAGTAATATGTAAATTCACTCCGGACTCCTAGTACGAATTCACATCTTCCATGACAAACATTTTCAAAAATTTCTTCAAAAATCTGCCCTCCCTTGTTATATTATCCCTTCTAGGCCCCCCAAACACATCTTCACTGTTGCAAACCAAATTCCAGTCTCTCCCTATAAGTAATATTCCTTGCAGAAAGCTGATTATTTCTCCCAAAATTTTCATAAGCTCCATTGTAGCATTTTTCGGGGGGATGTAAATGCATCCCAGTGTAGTCCTCCTCCCTAGCCAGTAGTCCCTTCATACTGTGCATCTTCCATTGTCTTTTTTCCCCTCTTCTATCACTATTGGAGCTCCTCTTGCAATTAATATAAGTACTCCTCTTTTCCTTTGCCCCAGATATTCCACTGAATAACCATCCTGAAAAACCTTTCTTTATCAAATTCACTTGTTCAGTTCTTTCTAGGCGTGTCTCCTGTAGCATAGCTATTTGCACTTTACATTTTTAATATAGTTCACTACTTTCTTTTTTATATTTGTCTGTAAGACCGTTTAGATTGAAAGACATTACAGAAAGCATAATTTTCTTAATAGTTATTATTACCACCTTTGGCACAAGCTCCTTTTCAGCCTTCAACCATAACAAAACTCAAGTTTTTTTTAACCTGGAAAACCATTTTTGTGGTTGCCATCACATCAGGTAGACGAGATTCTGAACTCCAGCCTCTCTCTTCTAAACCTCCTTACCCGTTTTTTTCACAAAGACAGGGTTTACTTGCGCACAACTCCATCTTTTTTATACCTAAGTTAGCTTGAGTCCAACATGAACAAAGCCATTAATCTACCAGATTTCTTTCCTAACTTTCGAAATAGAGTATATGCTCCACCTTTTGGGTATGCATAGGCAACTTCATTTTTATCTTCACAGAACTAAAAATTTCAGGAAATCTGACCAGCAATTTGTTTCATTTTCTCCAAATAGAGTGGGCAAACCAGTATCCAAAGTTACATTGTTCAGATGGTTAACTGAATGTATTCCTTTGTTTATGGTAGAAAAGACAGTGAGCCAGATTCAGTAAAGCCTACAATAAATGTATATATGTATTCAAGAACATTCTTATCAAATTTTTGTGCTTTCAAGTCACTCAAAGATTACACTAAGTGATAACCTTTATGAATCCCTGTCATTATTTAAAGCTGCAGGAATATCAGTAGGAAAACTAAAATTAGAAGGAATAAGGTGCGAGTTATGCCTGTGTTGTCTGTTCACTCAGAACGGTGTATACTTAGTGTAAGTGTTATTGAATCCCAGGTAGTTCCTTCAGCCTTTTTGTCTTGGGTTTCTGTGTATATTTGCACAGCATCTGCAACTTGAACTAATTCTCTCACTTTCATTATTCATTATAAATTAGATTTAATTTCCAGGAACAGATTGGCGTTTGGCTCTGCAGTGCTTTGGAATATCCTTCTATGAGGGCCTTCCAAGCTTACAGTAGCTGGGGACTCTGTCCTGTCAGTTGAAGAATGAATGAAAAGGACAACATCAGATAAAAAAATTATGTACTCATAACATTCCATCTTTGTTGTCCATTTTTAATCTTCCTCAACTTCCCGCCCTCCTGCCCCTCCTTTTGCTTCTTGAAGTTCTAAGAGTTGTGCCGGAATCTTTGTTCATTGTTTGAGCTCGAGCTTCCCTTTTCCTTTCTATCATTGTTAGTTTATGTAATTGGGTGCCCCTTTATATCTAAGGATAGCAAACTTGATGTGAGGTATGTTAGGTTGGTGGGGCATTATGGGTAAAGGGAGGCACTTGAGAGTTTTTGGAACAGATGATCTGGTACAAGCGGCCAAGCCAGATCAGAGTCTCAGATCTGAACCATCAGTTGAGGAAGTATGAAAACCAACAACACAGGTGTAATGTTATGGCGATTACATAACTTTTTTATTAAAAAAAATATAAGTATGTGGCTTGTGGAAAGCAAATTGCATGCAAAGATTTTAGTCCTGGTGCCATTTGTTTTGCCTTGGCTGGGGCAGGATCTGGACATGTGCCCACATCTTACAATGTTCACCTCAAGGATAATCGGTCATCTTTGCAGCTCCAAGAGGGTGCATCTAGTGTCATTCTGCTAGAATGACATCAGCCAAGTCCTCAATGAGACCTACTCTGAAGAGCAAGCATCCATGAAAGTGCCATGAAAAGAATGAAAAATGGATGCTGACAGTCCATGGGATGCTACTGGCTTCTCTAGGTGTAGTGACAATGAATTTGTTGGTGTGTTTGCCATCCCCCAACTTCAGATTTGGTTTTAGCTGAGGTCTCTGGAGAGGGCACTTCGCAGGCCAGCACACTTTTGGCCTCTAGCATGTCTTCTTGGACCAAAGGCATTGAAGTGTTGGCCTGTCTGAGGGCCCTGGATTCAAGCATTTGGTTTATTATCAGTGAGAAAGAAGGCAAGCTCTTCATTTTTGTTCTCGATCTGCAGCAGGATTCCATCTTGTGGTACAGGAGTAAAGTGGCAAATATGGAGGAAACGTAAGTGCTCATAAAGGACTGCAAGAACTTTTAAGTATGTCTTCTTAAATGTGTATATGGCTAGGCATCTTATGATCCCTGTGATTGCTTGCCTATTGTTCCTTTGCTTATGTAGTTAACACTTGATATCATAGCATGAATCATGGGTGAGTATCCCTTATAGAGTGTGGCAATGTCTTGAAAATATATGGCAAATACTGATTGGTGGAAAAGGATACATTCAGCCAATAGGGCTAATTAAGAAGGGCCCTATTTGTGAATCAAGTGGTAAGGGTAACCTATTTCGTATGTCTAAGGACTCAAGTCCCTTGCCCAAAATGCTAGACCTTTAAGTGGTCCAGTGTTCAGTACTACACTCACATTTTTGTACTGCTTATTTCAGTGTACAGTTATCTTGGCATATTGTAATGTTTTGTTGACATTTTTACCACCTACCTTTTGCACCCCAATATATGCCTACAGCGCCATGTGATACATTTTTCTTCCATTTTTTATGTTGTTTTTGCCTTTACTGTTTCTTAGGTCCTTTGTATAAACAAATGCATTTTACTCTACTGACATGAATGATTAATTTGATCTTTTTCCTGTGTGATATCAGTATGGGGAATACTATAGTATTATATTGTAGGGATGTGTTGATAGACTTTTAATATTTTATTGGCAGCCCTACTGTTTAACCACGCCTTTGTGAAACGCAGTAGGCATGCATTGTAAAAGACAAGGAACTTTGTAGTTCATGTTTAAAACCTGTGCTATCTTGAGTATTTTTTGACGGTGTCCTCTTATATTTTGTATTCTTAATTATTTTTTTAAGTCTTCTTTTTTTATCGTTACTTGAAAAGTAGAGACTTTTGTGCATTTCTCTATGGGTGCTGATGTGTTTTGTTTGTGAGAGCATAGCTTTCTTTTATTCTAAATAGCACTGAATGTGAGTACAAGGTTGTGGTTACATTATGTGTAATTGTATGTGGCTTTTTTGTAAACTACAGGAGGCCTTACATCGGGAACAGATGGTGGAACAGAAGTTGGCCACCTTACAGAGACTACTTACCAGTACACTGGAGGCATCTGACAGTAGTTGGCAGGTACTTTTATAGTCTTATTTAATGTAAGCTGTGGAGTACGTTTTATGCTTTGGGGTTATTAGTTGAAAGAATCTTTTCCAGATTATGTTCATCTCCATTTAAATATTTTTTTTTATTTCACACCATTCAGATGGGGGATGTTGAGGTATACCTTCATTTTTTTCAGTTATACTTTTCAATTTTTTTCCTCTCTCTGAAATTTATCTTTCAAGTCAGTCTGTCTTGCAGTTATTTGATCTGAAAACTACTTGCATTATCACTCTGACTTTAAGCAAGTTTTATGTAGATCTTGTTTATTACCCTGTTTAAAGATAGCATTTTGTATGCTACATTTATTTAGTGCAGAAACCAGGCTGTTTTTTGTGTTAAAATATGATCCAACACATTCAACTTTTTAGAGTGTACATTTTTTAATGTAGTGAGGGTACGGAATGTAGCAGTAGTTTATTTCACTTAGTTTGTTACATATCGCTGAAATAAAGACTTGACAGAAACCCAGTGCAGTTGTGCTGTTTAAATGTGGTACTGTTCATATTCTTAGAAGGTAATGTCTTACTTGTGACATTTGATCTATTGTTAGACATTTAGAAATTAATTTTCTGCGAGACAGTTCTTTGTAAAATGTTTGATTTCTGTAGCTCCTGCATTCTGGATATTTGCCTGTTGGTACGCAATGCTTGAGATGGACATTGAGGGTGCATTCAGCTACTGCTTTAGCCATTTTTTATGCTTTTTTCTTAGTTGTAGCCTTCACCCTACATACACTGTGAGAAATTAATCTGAAGTAATTTACTTCATTTGCTGTTCAACCTGTGGGTCTTCGGATCCACATCAGATCCGACACAGCTGCATTTTCCAGCTATGGCTCCGAGCTCCATGCTCCTCCCCTTGCCCATAATGGCCCCCTGTCTCCCTTCAGATCTCATTTGCCTCCTGAGAGGAAGCAGCGTAGTCTGAGCTCCAGAGCATTTGTGAGTTTTTTCTGAAGTGGTAATTTGTCCCTTTTTGGCTTTTCTTTATCTCTTTCAATCCTTTTCTATACCTTCTCGGGGTTCTCCATAGTGCCAAAAAACAAAAAGTAGGCTTTGCTATCTTTCCTCCCCTCTTTCCTTTCCACGTGGTTCATGTGTGTGTTTGCTTGAGCTGGCTAAGGCATGGCTGATGCCCCGAAGCCAGACTTCAAAAGGTGCTCAGAGTGTGGCCATAAGCTTTGTCTGGTGGATGGCCACACTGTGTGTGGTTTGCTTGGGGGTGCCTCACCTCCAGTCCCCCTGTCCTGTTTGTGCTGGGTTTAATCCCAGGGCACTTAAGGACAGGCAGGATAAACTGACCCTTAAAGGCCTATTGGCCTCTTCTGCTGGGACCGAGGTCCCACCTTCCCCTGCTGGGAAAGCAGCGGCTGCTGCTTTGTCTTCCCCTTCCGCAGCCTCTGGGACATGACCTCCCACCAAGTAGGACCAGCCTCACAGGCAATCCCTCGGCCACTTGTCGTAGGCCAGCCCTCCACCAAAGGTTAAGCTAAGCCTGTTTCCAGGCCAGTGACCCCTCGGCTCAGGTCCCCCAGGTTCCCTCCTGAGCCCGAGGTACAGATAAGTTGATCGCCCCCTAGGCCTCCCCCACTGGCTTTTCCGGCCTACTTCGGCGGCGTCCTCCCGCTCTACTTGGAGCTTATCTGAAGCGGAAATGGACAAGATGATGCGAAGGTTTGTCTGCACTCAAATTCAGATGTGGGTCTTGCCAGGGCCTTCTCCCACCGGAGCGGGCACCTTCCAGCCATTGTTTAGACCTGTCATTCCCTTCTCCGATCCGACCTGTGGTTTCAGTAGTTGGATGCAAGGATGATCAGAGTCGAGGGGTCGGCGCTGACGGTATCCTGTACCTCTATGCCGGCCAGTGCCTTGAGTGTGTTGGATCTGACTAGATTGGATCCGAGCTTTCAGAGCCGTAGCCTTGGGTTGGATCCGCGGGAGTGCTCTCTGCCCCAGGCTTGTCTGAGAAAAGCATTTCCCTCGGCATCTCTGGTCCAGCTCCCCGGTCAGATCGGGGGGGGGGGGGCTGCTGCTAGGTCAGTCCAGGAGGTCTGTTCCCCCTCTGCATTCGATGTGGTGGAGAGGGTTCTCGCAGGGTCGATGCCTCTGACCATATAGTCTTCAGAGTCTGTCCAGACCCCCCTGGCTTTGAGTGTTCTGGCCGTCTTGCCCTCTCAAGGCCAGCCAGTGGCCATAGTGCCCTAGGAAGTTCTGCCCTTGGAACAACCCGCTTGCAAGACCTCCCTAGACAGTCACCCTGAAGGAGGCCCCCCACAAGCATACGTGTAAAATGAGGCACTTGGACTCTCCTCCAGAGTCCCTCAAGGAAGACACGAACCTGGATGAAGGGGAAGGTTCCCCAAGGTCACCCCCCCCCCCCTCGAGGATGTCTCCTTTGGAAATGACATGGAGATCCTTCGCCAAAGGGGAGGGTGGTCCGCCCCAAAACCAACCTCTGATGAGTTTGTGTTTCTGGAGGCATTCAGTTTGGGCCCATCTACCTCTTGGGTGTCCCCTCCTGCCGATCCACTTGTGTATCTGATAACATCTAGGGCGTGGGAGCTGGACACCATAAAGCCAATACCCGAGAACCTGGACAAAGTCTTAAGTTCCCCCACGGGCAACTAACAGTGGCACAAGGTGTCCCCGTAGATGCTATGATGGTGGCGGCAGCCACCAAGAAGGAACTCGCCCAGGAGAGCTCCACGGTCCACCCGCCTGACCGAGAGTCGAGAGCGTTGGATCGCTTTGGGAAGCGAATTTATGCTTCAGTGACCTTCTCTGTGAGGGTGCTGAACTACATGGCGCCTGTCATCCGACTCCAGAGAGATCTGGTCAAGGAGATCACGGATTCGACCCTGGGGTCCATGTCGGCAGAGGACAGGAAGAGGTTCGATGCACGAATGGCCACCCTAAAAGCTGTAGCCAACATGTCTATGCGTTTGCTATCCTATGCCACAGAGGGAGCCGCACGGGTGGCGGGGTCAGGCATTGCCATCTATCGTCACACCTAGCTCCGGCTTATGTCAGTTCTCTGAGCTCTTCAACGCTTCTTTTACCAACACCCCTTATGATGGTTCTTCCCTTTTTGGGCAGACTGACAAAGGATAAGTCCTCACTACTAAAGGTGTCTCAGAACAAAGTCCAAACAAGGCAAAGAGGTACTGAGTACACCACCATGATTTGAAGAAGGCAATCCTGCTGAAAGCGCTTATCATTTGATGCTTCATCTGCTTTTAAACTTTTGTGACAGTTTTAGTGAGTTTTTTTTCATTTGTTTATTCATGTTGGAACATTTTAATCATGATGGTGTACTCAGCATCTCTTTGCCTTTTTGGGAAGATGGTCAGAGAGACTTTGGGCCAGAGCGAGAAGGACAGGAAGACACTGTCTGCCATCTGGCTCTTCTTCTCACCTCCTCAGAGGTCTTTCTCAGGAACCAGCGAGGCAAGAAGAAGATGTGGATGTTCATCGTGCTATACTGCTGCAGTCATCACACTTGGGTTATCCTGTCGTCAGGCGGTCCCAGAGTCGGCCGAATCCCAAAGTCTTGGTAAAGCGTCGGTTGTCGTCGCCTCTTCCCTGACGTCAGTGCGACATGGATATAAAAGAGACAGCCGACGCCATTTTCTTCAGTCTTTCTTGCCCGCGGTGCCCGAAGCAGAAGCAGTTCGAAGTGCCGGTCGGACAGCTCCTGAAATTTTCGAATAGAGTATAAGCCTGAAGTCTTCTCTAAAGCTAAGTACCCCGTTGGGGAAACTTTTCTTGCCTCAGACTGATGTCAGACAAAGTTAATAATTGTATTTCTTGTGGGAAGCAAATACCTCATAAGGATTTTCATTTGTATTGTATTCCTTGCCTAGGCCCAGACCACAATGTCTCTGGTTGTCTGTTCTGTGCTAGGTTCAATAAACGTACAATAAAGCGTCGGGCAGAATTCGCCCAGCATTATTTTGGCAGAAAATTTAACTATAGCATGCCGTTGGAGCAACCGACATCAGCAATGATTAAAAAACGCAAAGATAAGGACCGGCAGCCAAGGCCAAGACCAGATACCGAGGCCTCAGCAAGGCCTGACGCCGGTTCTCCGGTTTTCAGCGAGGCGCCTTCGCAGCCCCTGACTACCGCTGATTCAGAATTTCTGACTGCATCCCAAACTGAAACCGTTGGGCCTCAGGATCCGGTTCCATCTCACTCCTCGGACGCCAGCTCCGACGGGGATCCAGAAACTTTGAATAGACCTTCGGTCTCAGAGGGCGTTTTCAAACTGACAACTGCCTCTGCCAAGCCTTATGCTAAGCTCAATGCCGCCTTGAAAGTTAGAAAACCGGGGCCACTCACCCCCCCACAGGCCCCTATACCTAAAAAACAGATGCTTAAGATGGCCGAGGATTTAATTACCCTTATCAGGGGATCCCAACGCCCACCTGACAAAAGTCCTAGACTGGAGGAAGACTATCCTTCCTCTGACCAAGCATCCATTTCCTCAGGCAACTCTGACAACCAGGATTACTTCTTTCCTCCTTATGGAGACTCGGATGCTGAAGAAGTCCATTCCTTCTGTCTCCCCCCCTGAAGACTACTCTTTTGGGGAAACTTTACACACCATGAGGGAACACTTCCACTGGGAAGGCCAAGATTACTCTGACTCCAAGAAAAGACTCTGTGAGTTTCTTTGTCTTCCACAGCATAGAACCCTGGCAATTCCTCCAGTTTTAGACATTTTGGATGATGTTTTCTCTGAATCCAGTTTAAACCCAGATTCCTTACCTCCAGCTCCAGCTAAACCAGACAGATACTACAGAGTTCCTGGTACCTGAGACAGAGCAAAATCCCTAAATGGGAAGGCATCTCTGATCAATACTAGCAAAATCTACGATCACTCATAAAATCATCCAAGGCCAACTTTGAGAGAAAAATCGCTGATGACACAAAAGACAATCATAAAGCCTTCTTTAGCTATGTTAGAAACCTGGGTGGAAACTCCCAGATATGCTCAGAATTAGTCCAAAATGATAAAAAAATCACTGAACCCACAGACATTGCCAACATACTGGCAGACAGGTTCAGTGCAAATTTCTCCCCTCCCTCCCCAAAAGGAGAAATATCTATCCCACCAGAGTCTAGCCTCCCAAACATCTCAGATTCCCAGGTGAAAGCTGGTCTCTCTAAAGCAAAAAACACAGCATCTATAGGACCGGACGGTGTCCCCGGCTGTGTGCTACGAACTCAATGAGGAACTAAACCCACACATAAGGCTGCTGTTTAATCTTAGCCTTACTACAGGATCATTACCCAAAGAATGGCGTCGGCAACTGTGGTCCCACTCCACAAAGCGGTGCTTCTAAATTACCGCCCCATAAGCTTGACAAGCCTTGTCTGCAAAGCTATGGAGAGGATCATAATGGAACTCATAAATAAAGACATTGGGGACCTACAGACACTGGATCCTACCCAATTTGGCTTTGTCAAGGGCGGATCCTGCCTCTTGAACTTGGTCGACTTTTTGAAACAGTCACTAAGGCCATTGATGAGGGTAAGGCAGTTCACACAGCCTACCTTGACCTAGCAAAAGCATTCGACACAATACCCCACTCGGGCATCATAGAAAAGCTCACCAGCTTAGATGTAAACCCATATGTCACAAGATGGGTTGCAAACTGGCTCAAGGACAGAACACACAGGGTTAGAGTTGCTGGTGCCATGTCAGACTCTAAGCGGTCACGAGCGGTGTCCCACAGGGCTCAGTCCTGGGCCCTCTTGTTCGGCATTTTTTCTGAAGTGCAGGCAAACATAGGGGATTGTGGCTGACAAAATTTGCAGATGACTGCAAACTGGGCACCATAATTGACACTCCATCAGACACAGACATCCTCCAGAAAGGTCTCATAGAAATGGATAACTGGTGCCAGAGCCATGGCCTTAAGCTAAATGCCAAAAATGTATAGTCATACCCTTTGGGAAAAACAAGGTAACCTAATTACCACATAGGTGGTAATCCATTAAACAGGGTAGAAGTTATCAGGGACCTGGGGACCCAAGTTGACAGTAACCTCTCTTTGACACTCACATTGCCAAAGTGGTTAGGAAGACCTTCTACATTGCCCACCTGATCATGAAGGGATTCACATCCAGATCAGGAGGTCATTGTACCCTGTACTCTTCACTTATCAGACCAATGATTGAGTACAACGCCCCATTGAATGTACCTTACCCGACACCTGCAGCAGTTGGAAAGACCCCAAAAGTTCCTCACCAAAAGGATAAAGGGGCTCAAACATATGTCATCTGATGCCGACTGAAGAAACTCCAGCTCTATTCAGTCTGCTCAGAGGTGATCTGTGCCTGACATACAAGGCCATGTCCAACCCGAATTAATGGACATGCTCCACCTCAAAAATCCAAATCCACCAGAGCCACGAGAGCAAGAGACTTAAACCTCAACACGGATATAAATAGGACGTGCTGGAGGGACAAATTCATCACCCAGAGACTCCGTACACTATGGAACAGAATCCCAGTCCATGTGAGGCAGAGCCCCTCACTGACTCTGTTCAAGAGAAATCTTGACGAGTGGATGGGAGATCGTAGGTTTACCCCGGGAATCATCTGTGTATCACTGCTGGACAGAGGCACAGCAAACTAATGGGTATAGTATTCTCATCCTAAGGGGTGGTGAAAGCCACACACACTCTGGCTAGGCTTATAAATGCCCTAGGGCAGATAGCCTAGTATGAACCTATGAACCTATACTCATAAGTTTCTATACAAAAGCCCTAATGCAGACCCCGAGACCATTTGCCACGGTCCCAAAGGGGTTAAGGCCTCTACCGCTAAGAATCCACTCCCTTCTGAAAGAGACTCCAGAGCATTAGAAAGATGGGGAAAGAAAGTGTATACTTCTGCCACTTTGGCCATGCGGGCATTAAACTTCCAATTCCACATGCTAAAATACCAACAGTATTTGATTACACAGTTAAAGCAGAAGCTGATCCCTCAGACAGATCAACTAGATTTGAAAGAGATACAGGATTTGCTGCATGCAGCAGAACAAGTGGGAAGACATACCCTACAGTGTGGTTTTGATTCATTGGAAGCCTCATGTAGAGCAGCTGTCACAGGGTCTGTCATACGTAGGCATGCTTGGCTTAAAGAACAAGCCTTACCAGAACATGTCAAAGCAAACTTATTCGATGCCACATTGCAGAAAGATGTGTTATTTGGTGTCAAAGCAGAGGAAGCTTTGAAGAAAATGGAAGAAAAGGCAAAATCTATGCAAACAGTTAAAGATTTTTTTACAAGTACAACCTCCTTGTTTCAGCAGAAACTGGCCATCAAAAAACTGGTCCTTTCCTGCATCAGACAGACCCCAAAGAGGTAGGTACAGGCGCCCAAGGGGCAGAGGCCAGCCACGAGGTTCTTTCAGACCTAGACAATGGCATACAGCAACTCAAAGAGGTGGAGACAAAAGATCTCAACCTTTCAGGAAACAAACACAATGACTTACCCCTTAGCCTGCCAAGCAAAATTGCCCTGGCAGCACCTTTGGGAGGGAAACTGGCTCTATTTCCACAAAATTGGCGCATCATAACAAAAGACAAATGGATTCTGGACATTATTACCCGAGGCTACAGATTTAATTTCCACACTTTACCTCTGATGAGAGGCATGCCAAATCTGCCTCCAAACCAATGGACAGAGGCTCAAATGCAAATTTCAGCTCTCATGGATATGAAAGCAATTCAAAAGGTACCTACAAAAGAGCAAGGTCAAGGTTTTTACTCAAGACTGTTTCTAGTCCCAAGAAAGGACAAAGCCTGGAGGCCCATCTTAGACTTATATGTTCTTAACACATACCTGGAGGTACCCAAATTCAAAATGCTCACTCTACAGCAGCTCCTTCCCATGCTGGGCAAGGAGTCTTGGCTGGTAACGTTGGACCTCAGAGGCATACCTGCATGTCCCTGTCAGACAAGATTGCAGAAGATACCTCAGATTTTTGGCAGGTACAACGCATTATCAATTCTCTGCACTGCCCTTTGGCTTATCTACTGCACCCAGAGTATTTACGAAATGCCTGGCATCAGTAATTGCATATTGCAGACAACGAGGAATACAAATTTACCCATATCTGGACGATTGCCTGATCCAAGCAGACAGCAAGGACATTCTATTACAGCATCTGGCTTTTGTAACACAGCTGCTCAGTTGCTTATGGTACACAGTAAACAAAAAGAAGCCAAAACTAATACCCTCGCAACAAATAATATTCCTGGGTGCCAGCTCAAATACAACGGCCCAAATGGCTTACCTCACGCCAGACAAACAAAAGCAATTGACTCAATACTTCAAAAAGATAGCAACTTTTACCCAGCTCACTGCAAGGAAAATCCTGCAGGCACTGGGGTTCATGGCATCATGCATTCAACTAATCCCATATGCAAAGCTGCATATGGGAAAATTACAATGGTACCTGAAAAGTGTATGGTCTCAACACAGGCACAGCCTCGAAACAAATATATACCTATCATTCCCTGCCTTCAAAAAGAGTTCCTATGGTGGGCTCAAGCATGTCAAACAAAGGTCTTCCTTTCGCCTTACCTCCAGCAAACCAAACTATAACAACAGATTCTTCAGACTACGCCTGGGGAGCACACATGGCAGGACAGTGCATACAGGGCAAATGGTCTGCAAAACAAATGCATCTTCACATCAACCAAAAGGAGATGCTAGCTGTGCAAAATGCCCTGACAGCCTTCAAGGACCTCTTGCATCCAGGACAACTTCTAATAAGGACAGACAACACCACAGTTATGTGATACTTAAACAAACAGGGAGGAAGACACTCCTACCCTTTATGCAGGCAGGCTATGACCTTATGGAACACAGCTTTGACCTACCAAGTACAACTACAAGCACAATTCCTGCCAGGAAAGGAAAACATATTGGCAGACGAATTAAGCAGAAACATGGCTGACCCCCACGAGTGGAGACTACACCCACAAGTATTTTCAATGATAACTCAAAGATGGGGATGTCCAGACATAGATCTATTTGCATCCCCCAACAATTGCCAATTACAAAAATTCTGCACAAGGACTTATCACTCCCTAGCCTGGAAAGTGGAAGCTCTATCATTCAGCCTTCCTTCCACTACCTCTGTTGACCAAGGTTTTACTGAAGGTCAGATCAGGGAGACCACAAATGATCCTCATTGCTCCGGACTGGCCACGCCAGCACTGGTACCCATTACTAAGGAACTTGACTCACAGCCCTCCATGGATCTTGCCTCAATTCCCACTACTGTTGACTCAGAAAAACTATCAAACCCATCACAGCCAGCTCAGAACTTTAAATTTAGCTGCATGGAGAATTCCTTAAATTATCAATCAACACTTCTCTCAAAGGACGTCCTGAATGTAATTATGGAGGCCAGGAGGCCCAGCACCAGGAAGACTTACTCAGACAAATGGAAAAGATTTTGTGCATGGCACCAGGCTAAAGGTCAAAATCCTTGGATTCCAAACATTCCTCACATTCTGCAATACCTAACTGAGATGTTACACAAAGGCCTTTCCTTCTCCTCCATTAAGATCCATGCTTCAGTCATTTCAGCTCAATATAATACGGATCCCCCAATTTTCTCACACCCATTACTTAGTTTCTCAGAGGGGCTAAGAATATAAGACCCCCCAGAAAACCACCAACACCAACTTGGGACCTGAACTTAGTTTTAGAAAAGATAACACTACCTCCTTTCGAACCAGCATTCTCAGCAAAACTACAATACTTGTCTTGGAAAACAGCCTTGTTACTGGCTATTACCTCAGCACGTAGGGTCTGAGAACTACAAGCACTTATGGCAGTGGAACCTTTCATCATTTTCCATCTGGACAGAGTCTCTTTACGAACTAACCCTACCTTCATGCCCAAGGTAGTATCCAGTGTCGCTTTGAATCAGACCATTCATTTACCCACCTTTTATCCTAACCCACAGAATAAAGGAGAAAGGCTCCTTCACTCTTTGGACATTCACAGACAGCTATGTTAATATTTAGATAAGACAAAGATCTTCAGAAAAACTGACCAACTCTTTGTATCATATGCTGCAGGTTCACAAGGAAAGGCTATTTCAAAACGGACCATCTCCAAATGGATAGCACATTGTATCCGCTTTTGCTACTCGCACCATGGGAAGGCAGTGCCTGTGAATATTAGATCCCATTCTACCAGGGCTACTGCAACCTCAGCAGCCTTTCTCAGAGAGGTTCCAACCAAAGACATTCTGGAGGCAGCTACTTGGAGTTCAGTGCACACCTTTACCAAGCACTACAACCTTCCATTATACTCAAAAACCAGGGCTGGTTTTGCCACTGCAGTTCTGCAGGGCATCCTAGCATCACCTAACCCAGTTTAGTACCAGCCACCCTTCCATAGCTTTGGGATTCCACCCAAGTGTGATGACTGCAGCAGTATAGCACGATGAACATAGTACAGTTTTGTACCTACCATAAATGTAGATGTTCGAGTGGTTATACTGCTGCAGTCCAGGTTACCTTCCCTCCATCCCCTCTACATACCAGGGTGTTAGTTACAACTCCATGTACTTCAATCTATTGGATGCATGTGTATATGTTGTATTTGCTAACAGCTAGTACTATTGCTTATCTACTAAGGTATTGTTGCATAGCTATTGTATTGCCTTCCAAGTTAGGGGCACCTGACATCTGGGGCAAGAAAAACTGAAGAAAATGGCGTCGGCTGTCTCCATTATACCTCTGTCGCACTGACGTCAGGGAAGAGGCGACGACAACCGACGCCGGGCCAAGACTTTGGGATTCGGCAGACTGCGAGACCACCTGACGACAGGATAACCCAAGTGTGATGACTATGCAGCAGTATAACCACTCGAACATCTACATTTATGGTAGGTACAAAACTGTACTTTCCGCAAGTCTCAGGCATTTTCCTGGGGTGCTCAGGATTTGCCTTCCCCTAGAGGCGGGGGGGGGGGGTGATAGATGCCGCCCTTGAGGCAGAGGACGTCATAAGAATTTTGGGTCCCGAGAACCTTTCTTGGATGAACCTGGGCAGCAGCCCTGAGGTGTTGCCCAGCTGTCCATCTCTGGAGGCAGTCGGGGGTCGCTTGTCGCTGCACCCGCTAGCATGGGAGTCCATCACTACAGATTAGTGGGTGCTGTGAGTCATATGCAGAGGATATTTCGTTCCATTCAAGGATCCTCCCCCATCCAACAAAGCCCTCCCGGATGTTCCACCCACGCAGCGGGAGGAGGCAGCGGCGCAGGTAGACTCACTGCTAAGAAAAATGAGTCATTCAACCATTCCCCCCCTGGCCAGTCTGCATCCGGGGTTTATTCCAGGTTCTTTTTAGTGCCAAAAAAGACAAGGGACCTCCGACCAATCTTGGATCTGTCCAAAGACAGGAGACCTCCAACCAGTGTTGGATCTGTCCAGATTGAACCGATCAGTAACCAAGACAAAATTCCGGATGGTCACGATTCAGTCTATCCTGCCCTATCTGCAGGCCAGAGACTGGAGGTGCTCTATCGACCTCCATGACTCGTAGTATCACATCAAGATGGACAGGTGCTCTCAGAGGCTCTTTCGCTACTGGCTGGGAGCCGATCATTACCAATTTCAAGCCCTCCCCTTTGGTCTCACCACAGCCCCCCCCCCCCCCCCCCGGGTGTTCACCAAGGTAATGGTGATAGTAGTGGCTCACCTGAGGCTTCAGGGCATTCAGATTTTTCCATACCTGGATGAGTGGCACTTTACTGCCCCTTCAGAGCATCTACTGTGTCAGGCCAGGGACTCCTTCCTTCAGCTAGCCAACAAGTTGGGCAATACAATCAATGTGAACAAGTTTGGTCTTCTCCCGGTTTAGATTTTAGATTTCATCAGAGCATGGCTGGACACAATACAAACGAAGGTGTTCCTCACGTCGGACAGGATAACACAGCTTGAGGTTACACGTCTTACACATTCTTCAGACCCTTTTACCACAGCAGAAGCATTGTTAAGGGCTCTAGATTCCATGGTGACCATGATAAATCTTTTTCCAATGGCGCTCCTTCATATGAGGGTGCTGCAGTAGACACTTGCGGTTCAGTGGTCACTGTTAGACCTTCCATGGTCTTTTCCAGTGAGAATTTCAAAAGTGTACAGGGACCCCCTTTGGTGGTGGATTCAGTCCCCAGATCTCCTCAAGGGACGTCCGTTTCAACCTGCTTTCCCCAAGACCACGGTGACCACGGATGCCTCCCTACTAGGATGGGGGGGCACTGCTCAGGAAGGACAGTCCAAGGCACGTGGTCCCCTTCTGAGACCTACCTGCACATCAGTGTTCTAGAGATGAGAGCAGTTCTTGCATTGCAGGCCCTTCTTAGGTTCATAGGTTTATACTAGGCTATCTGCCCTAAGGCATTTATAAGCCTAGCCCAAATTTTTGTGGCTTACGCCACCCCTTATATGAAAAAATACTGTGCCCATTAGTTTGTTGTGCCTCTGTCCAGCAGTGACACAGAGATGATTCCGGTAAACCCTCGATCTCCCATCCACAGGTCTAGATTTCTCTTGAACAGAGTCAGCGAGGTGCTCTGCCTCACATGGACCGGGATTTTATTCCACAGCATAGGGAGTCTCTGAGTGATAAATCTATCCCTCCAGCACGTCCTATTTATATCCGTGCTAAGGTTTAAGTCGCTTGCTCTAGTGGTTTTGGTGGATTTGGATTTTTGAGGTGGAGCATGTCCATTAATTCGGGTTGGACATGGCCTTGTATGTCAGGCACATGTCACCTCTGAGCAGATGGTATGCAACTGAATAGAGCTGGAGTTTCTTCAATCTGGCAGCATATGACAGATTTTGGAGTCCTTTATCCTTTTGGTGAGGAACCTTTGGGGTCTCTCCAATTGCTGCAGATGTCGGGTGAGATACATCCCGAATGGGGCATTGTACTCGATCATTGGTCTGATAAGTGAAGAGTACAGGGAACAATGACCTCACTAGATCTGGATGTGAATCCCTTCATGATCAGGTGGGCAATGTAGAAGGTCTTTCTAACCACTCTAGCGTGAGTGTCAAAGAAAGGCCACTGTCAACCTGGGTCCCCAGGTCCCTGATAACCTCTTCTGTGCTTAGTGGATTGCCACCTATATGGTAGCTTGGGGTTACCTTGTTTTCCCGAAGGGTATGACTATACATTTTTGGCGTTTAACTTCAGGCCATGGCTCTGGCACCAGCTATCTGTTTCCGTGAGTCCCTTTGAAGAATATCCGTGTCCGATGCACTTTCCACTATGGCCCAGTTTGCAGTCTGCAAACTTTGTCAAAAGTCCTCCCATGTTGGCCTGTACTTCTGAAGTAGATGCCAAACAATAGGGGCCAAGGACCGAGCCCTGTGGGACACCACTTGTGACCGGCTTGGAGTCTGACACAGCGCCAGCAACTCTAACCCTGTGGGTTCTGTCCTTAAGCCAGTTTGCAACCCATCTTGTGACATATGGGTTTACATTTAAGCTGGTAAGTTTTTCTACAATACCCGAGTGGGGTATTGTGTGAAAGCCTTGCAAGGTCAAGGTAGGCTGTATGGACTGCCTTTCCCTCATCAATGGCCTTGGTGACTGTTTGAAGAAGTCGACCAAGTTCAAAAGGCATGATCTTCCCTTGACAAAGCCAAACTGGGTCGGGTCCAATGTCTGCAAGTCCCCTATATCTTTGTTTATGAGCTCCATTATGATCCTCTCCATAGCTTTGCAGACTAGACTTGTTAAGCTTATGGTGTAATTACCAGGGTCCGTGGGCGCCTTTGTGGAGGGGGACCACAGTTGCCTTCAGCCACTCCTTGGGCACGTATCCTGTGGTAAGGCTGAGATTAAACAGCTGCCTTATGTGCGGGTTTAATTCCTCATTTAGCTCGTGTAGCACACAGCCGGGGACACCATCCGGTCCCATTGATGCTGTGTTTTAGCTTTAGAGAGAGCAGCTTTCACCTGCATTTGAGATGTCCGGGAGGCTACACTTTCGGCTGGGATAGTTATCTCTCCTTTAGGGGGAGAGGGTGAAGTTTGCACTGAACCTGTCTGCCAGTATGTTGGCAATGTCTGTGGGTTCAGTGATTTTTGTATCATTTTGGACTAATTCTGAGCATATCTGGGAGTTTTGCTCATTTTCCTCTGGAAACGATTGCAATTCAGATGGACAATATGTCAGTGGTCTGCTATATCAACAAACAAGGGAGAACCAGATCTTATCCTTTATGTTGAGAGGCCATGAGAGTGTGGGAATGGGCAGCCTCCATAGGCCGCTTTCTGGTGGCAACACACATCCTGGTATGATCCAACATTCTAGCAGACAGACTCAGCAGAGCGATCCTGATGCCTTACAAGTGGTCTCTGAATCCTTCAGTAGCAAACAGATCTTTCTAGAGTGGGGTCATCCTTGCTGTGATCTCTTTGCATCTCATTCCGCCGCGAAATGTAGTGAGTTTTTCACTCTGAACCCCCCGCCGGGGAAGCCCCCAGAGACGCTGTGATCATACCTCTCAACCTGGAAACATCAAAAGTCTGGACAGAGGCCCATGAAAAATAGGTACAAATATGTGCGCTGATTAACATAACATTTGCATACATAATTATGTAACCCTGCCCATTCCAGTGGGATTGTGGGATACCAACTTTCAAACACAAACTGAAGAACAGACGACCAAAATATGGCCCCAGCCCAGACCCTGTAGTAAATGGTAACCATTTTTTTTTAAATTATGTTCACTGGGAAGGGAGAAGATGATGAACCTTAGAATTGTGTTTTTGGTGACTTGCAGTTGTTAGAGCGTGTTTTAAATTTATTGTTTTGAACATTTTTCCAGCAAGCAGTGAAACAAAATGCATGAACCAATAATGACAAAACTGCCTGGTTCAGAACATTTCCATCATAAAAGTCTACTCAGACTTCTACACTCCACCAGTATCAGTAAATAAGCACAATCTCTGTAGAAGTAAAAGTCATCTAAGTGATTCCACATTAAAGAGATCTGCAAGATCTGTAACTAATGAAGAGGTTGTGGCTAGCAAACAACTTAATATTTCATTGTTTCATCTATAAATAGTGCCTGCTACCCTTGAGGAATAAATTGCCCATGTTACATGAAATTAAATGATAAGCTAGTAATGCAATAATAGAATGGATGGAAAACTGATAGCAGGTTCATAGCATCTCCACCAAAGAGGACATTTTCAGGACTCCAGCATCCACCCCCTTTAAAAGTACAGCACAGTACAGTATCAGCAATCCATCTGCATACTGTGGGAGTAGAACCCACAGTCTTCTGCATCAACAGCAAGTATTCTACCTGTTGTGCCACTAACAACATAAACAGGCTTGGCATAAGCAGCAATAAACTTCTCTCCCCCTGAAGAACCATGCAGCACAAGAAATCTGGAAAAAGCCACATTTTTTTTGTTGGGGGGGGGCAAACGCCCAAAACCTGGGACACAATTTAAACATTGCATGGGAAATACGAAATACACCCCGGGAATCACTTTTGTGTCTCTGCTCGACAGTGGCACAGGAAAATAACTTTCTTGGGTGGCGTAAGCTATGGAACCTTGCTGGCTAGGCTTACGTAGGCCCTTGGGCCGATAGCCTAGTACCTACCTATGAACCTATAAAAAAGTTGCTAGAATAACATGTTTTGTTTTGCCATGCATTTCCTGAAAGATGGGAAGACGTGAAATTTAAAAGGCTGTCATTATTTAATTAATTCAGTTCTCACTGATTTCCCAGAAAACCACAAATTTTAAGAGGAACAGACCAAAACAGGACAGTTGAGAATTAAAAAAAAAAAAAAGAAAGAGAACTAGTTAACTCCTTGAATCACAAGTGGTGATGGCATGGTGGCATGGGTAGAGAACTTAGGCTCTTGCTCCTTGAATGTTCGTTTAGGACTGTTGTATATCCTAGCTTATAGCCTAGTGCTAAAAGTTAATTTTGCTTAGAAAGCAGTTGCACTTAAACACTGCTTTCTTAAAATTATTTCTTAAATTTATACCCATCAGGTCAGCTTTTTATCCCCTTTAAGTACGTAAGGAAATGTGCCATATGTGTTCCTTTCACACCTTATCTCCTTACTTCTTGTAAGTAGCTCCTGGCTAGATTTACATTCATGGGCACCTCTTTACAAGCAAAGACTCCTCATTGGGTTTGCTAAATATTCCATCCCAATGTTTTTTCCCCTCTTATATCCATATTATAAAATGGCTACACAATTGCCTTCTGGAGCTCACTGCTTGGCTGCTCCGGTTCCCATGATTATTAGGACTCGTGGTCTGTCATCTCCCGTTAAGTCCATTCTGGTAGTGGCTCATAAATCGTCTACCAGAAAAGTCTACTATAATAAATGGAAATGCTTTTCTGTATGGGCCAGTCAGAGGTCTTTGGATCCTTTCACTGCTTCGTTTTTAGCAGTTTTAGATTTTCTGGCTAGCATTTTTCAACAGGGCGCTAGTTCCTCTACGGTGAAAGTTCAGCTAGCAGCCATCTCTAATTTTCCTTTTGGGGTAAACATGTCTTCATTGGCTTCCTCTAAACTTTGTAAAACCTTTGTCAAAGATGCTTTTCTTCTCAAACCCCCATTTAAGGACCTGATTCCTCCGTGGGACCTCACTTTGTTGTTACAGGCATAGGTTTCTCCTCCCTTTGAGCCTGTGGCATCTGTGGATCTACAATTTCTGACTTGGAAAACTGCCTTCTTGGTTGCCATCACGTCTGCTAGAAGGGTGTCGAGCTTCAAGCTTTTTCTGTCAAAGTCCCTTATATGATCTTTCATAGAGTGTTGCTACACACTAACCCATCCTTCCTTCCTAAGGTAGCTTCAGAAACCAATATTAATCAGATCATTAATTTGCCAGTATTGTTTTCCTAACTACCAGAACAAAGGGGAATACAAATTACATTTACTGGACGTACATAGGCAGTTGGTTTTATCTTCACAGGACTAAACCATTTTGCAAGGCTGATCAACTTTGTGTCCTGTGCCAACACCTTCAGGTAAACCTGTTTCAAAAGTGACATTTGTTTGCTGGATTTCACAATGCATTGGCCGGGCTTATTCAGAAAGAGGTTTGTCTCTACCAGGAAAAGTGAAGGCTCATTCTACCTGATCTATGGCTATGTCAGCAGCTTTTTGGACTGGGGTCTCTTTGGATGATTTGTTCAGCTGCAACTTGGGCTTCATCTCACACCTTTATTTCTCATTATAAGCTGGATTTGATCTCTAGGAGTAGAGCATCCTTTGCCTCTGCGGTGGTCTGGAATATCCTTCCATGAGGGCCTTCCAAGAGTTGGGTAGCTGGGAACTCTGTCCCACAGGTTGAAGAGCAAATGAAGTAAACTACTTCAGATAAAGAAGTTATGTATTCACCATAATGTTCCATCTGAGTAGTTCTACTTCATTTGTCTTCAACCGACCCCTCCCTCCTTCCCCCTAACCTTATCTTTTGGGATTTGACATGGCCTTTGTATCGGACGGTTATTGTTGGGATCCTTGGTCCTGTCCAGGCAAAGGTTCTTTTTGTGACTATTGGTGATTGTTTATAAGGTATCATTGGGTCAGGTGTCTGATATTAGGCAGCAAACTCTGTCTGAGGGGAGAAGGGAGACGGGGGCATTATGGGTAAGGGGAGGAGCATGGAGGTCCGATCTATAGATGGAAAATGCGGCTGTGTTGGATCCGATGTGCATCCGAAGACCCACAGGTTGAAGACAAATGAACTATTCCGATGGAACGTTATGGTGAGTACATAACTTCTTTTTTCATTTGATGATGGTTATTATAATGCTCAAAATGTCTGAACTTGACATATCACTAGACAGGACCGGCACTGCCTTTAATGTCCTTTTCAACACTTTATATCTTGCATTTGATCCACATAAGCAACAGTATTATCAGAGTTTTGGGCAGGGGTTTGAAATTTAGATGTTTGCCTTAGAGTAATTCCTAAAAATTCCCTGGTTAGCCAGTGTCCCTGGCTTTAGTTTTGGTGTTACTTCAAGGGAGATGACTTTTTGGTCTGACTTGACTTATGTGGACATTACACTATGGTGGCAGTGTTCAGCCATGTCTGTGCGGACCAGGTCAAGGATGTTTGTGTCCCTAGTTGGTGTTAGTGCTAAATGGAATGTGATTTTTTTTTTTTTTTTTTTTTGCCGATTGCCTTATCGACTGTTTTGATAGTTTCTTAATCCTTTCACTTCAGTTACCTTCAGCATTGTGCAGTTTGTGGGAATTTCTGCAGATATTTGCTTGTTAGTTTAGTCAAATTACTTGGTTGGGTTAGATTATTTTCTATTACGAGTGCTGACTAGCACCATGAAGCTCACTTCTGGGAGGGAGCTTGAGAATTCTTTCTTTGTCTACTTGCATCTAAGTGATACCCATGCTTCATTTATTTGTACAGTAGAATTTTGATGTTTAAAGGCTTACCATGTCATGTTTCTGCTTTCAAATTTTAAGTATTTCTAAACAATTTTTTTACTGCTGTCTGTTTAATGTGCCTAAATAGTAGTAGACTGGTGTTTGCATGGTGAGTGAGTAGTCTTCTGTTAAACTCAAGAAGTGGGCTCAATGAGGGAAAGCGAGAACTGTGCGGGTCTCAACTGGGGGTGTTTAGAGAAAGTCATCTTGTTTGAGGTTGCAGAATTGTGGACCATGAATAGCTCTGCACACTTCCTAGGTTACGGTAGTGCAGACATTTGCTGCTTTTACAGTTTTGCAAAGTCTGTCATCCCTTGTTTGTATTTGGTTTAGTGCCTGTTGTGCACTGCAGGAAGGTGACCTTATTTAGGGCTACTGAATGTTTGGGGAAAATATGCTCATTACAACTTATTTTGGAGTGTTGACAGCTGCACCTTAGGAGCTTGTGGTGTATGTTTTAGGAAGAATAGCCAAGTGTAACCTGTAATGTTTTACTGTGGTTGTAAGACCTGTTTTGTGACCATATTCCATGGTAGACCTTGCCCCTTTAGAGTGAAGGAAACTCTTAGGGTGATCGTCCTGTATGTTGCTGTGACGCTGCTTTGTAGTCCTTGCTAGACACCATCTGTTGTCAGTACCACGCTGGAGTTGAGGTTAGCCGTAATCTTTCTTATAATAATAGTTGGGGTTAAATTAGTTTGTACAGTAGACATGTTGCAACAGTGTCAGAGGGTTCCACTTCCTAAAATAATTTAGGGTAGTTTAGTTTGTCAGCGTAAGCAGCATTTCTTGATGAGGCATGAGCTTCAGGAGATGCTTCTATGAGGTGTTGGTCTGTCATCAGAAAACTTAATTTCACCCAAAGGCACAGTTGGGATAACTGGTGCAGAGCTCCTGTGTATGTTTTACAGGTGATGAACATGTAGTTGTGTAGAATTTAAAAGTAGTAGTCCTTTTGTGGAGGTTTTTCCTTTATCTGCATTATTTTGGTGGGTAGGGTGTCACTGTGAACTGTCAAGATTGCATTGTAGGGTTTTGCAGTGCTGCTGTAATTGAAAAAAAATAACTGCATTGTCAAAAGTAGTACTGTTTGTCAGGTTTGACTGGCTATATTTTAGTGGTGGTCTTCTTGGAAAGCGGCCCTGTAACTCTCTGGTTAACTGTGTACCTTTGGGTGTTTGAATTCATTTGGAATTTGTGGGACTTTGAGAAGAATGGGGTGGGAGGCTGGCATAATGGTTAAGGTGCTTGGCTTAAAGACACAAGATACAGGGCTTGATTCTCATAAGGGGTGATTAGCTAGGTTTAGAATGGGCCACAAGGGCAGTTAGCCTAGTACTAACCTATGAATTATGACCTACTGTGTTATCACTTAAGACCTAGGCAAACATACATTTATGTAAAAGAAAACACACCATATTAACATGTTCTGTTACAAACATTATACATCACATATATACTCTTGTACAATTATCAATCCAGCATTACAGAAACTACTCAATTTCTTCTTTCCCTTAAATCTCATTCCTCATCCAAAACATTGTTCTGTATGTATTGTTCCTACAGTTTTAATTTTTTTTTATATAATTTTGCTCATACCCTTTACTAAAGATCTTACTTCCAGTTCCTTTATCTCTGTTAAAATATTCAGTTCTTCAAATACAGTTAGTTTAGACTTTGATTTACATTTTCTAGTAATTGTTTTTTTTTGTACCTACCAGAGTTAAACTTAACAATACCTTACTATGTCTAGGCAGTTCAGAGTCTGTATCCCAGCTCAAATCAAATGTCTGTGAACATTTGCTCACCCAGTATTTCTGAGAAAGCACTCTGTAGAGAATTTTTAAAGTTTGCCAAATCACACTCATAAAAAACATATTTCTAGTTACCTCTGTCGTCCCCTTCACACCTCCAGGATTTGCCATCTACCTGAGGAAAAATTATTTTGGAGTCTGGTAGGGGTATAAAAATACCAGTGGAAACACTTCCAAACAAAAATTCGAAGTAGTCTTGACTTTGTTGCCTGTCTGGGAGTCATGCATATGTCCTTCCGTAGTTACCTTGTGAATTACTTATCCAGTCTCTCCCCAGTCTTTTCTAACCTCCTCCGATTCTTATCGTTGTCAGTCAGTATTTTATATGCCGTACTAATTATGCCTTTTTTGTTAGTAATTTCTGTAATAGATTCAACTAAAAACTCACCAGAGTAGATCATTCCCTTGGGGTTCCCCTGTCCTTTTCTCTTTGTCTGTATTATTCCCTGATAGAGAAGCAGTCTATAGCCTGCAGTCCAAATGTCTTCTTGGCCTCTTCCCGTTCTTTTACTTTTCACTGTGTAATTATTGCTCCCAGTACCTTGGTTCCCCTGCCAGTTTTCTCCATTCCAACCCCCTCTTGCCTGTTCTATCTATCCCTAATTGTAGTCATCCCTATTGGAAAAATCTCCTTTTTCCATTCTCGTGTTGGCTTGGTTTTTAGAATACTTTCTGCTGCTTTAGGAATATAATGTTTTGCACTTTTTAATTTCTCCAGATCTTTTTGGGTTTCTAATACCATGATGGGAATTGACCCCATTCCCAAGTCATAGTACGATTAAAGTTCATGAAATTAGTATCATTTCAGTCTTTGATGTAAACTAAAAGTGCTCTTCGTAGCACCCGCAATGTGCCCAGTAAGACTCCTTCTGCAGTTCGTACGGGGTTGCATGGATTGGTAACATGTCTAAGTACGATTGTAGATTCGTTTTTATAAAACGGTGCAAGAAACTTCTCTGTGTGAAAGATTTTCAGTCCATATATTTCTAGTTAATCACTGTATATTAATCAGATCAGACGATAGTAGTAGTAGCGAACGTAAACTCATCTTAAGTCAAAACAAAACAAAAAGTAGTAATAGAAAATGTATAATTGTACAGCATTACTATACTAAGTATTCGAAAGTAATCCAAGCAAGGCAGGCAATCTGTTTCCAGTCGAAAATCCTTTATTAAGTACACAGACAAGCGATCCAAGTAAAACAAAAAGAGTAATAATTTCCTCACAAGCTTTCTAAATATATATATATATATATATATATATATATATATATATATATATATATATACTTTTTATCAGGCATGGGAGTGGTTTATTGTGCTGTAAAACAGTGTTATTGGTGTACATGGTAAATTCACATCCCTTCCCCCATCAGTGTGACATTTGAGCTGGTCCTGCCCTACTTAGTGGCTGTCATAATTATATATAACCCTTATGTACTTTAAATAAAATTATATAATGATGTGGCACCTCTTTAACCAAATTAAGTAGATTATTAAGTCTGCGATTTTATCCAAGACAATATACTACATGTCTGGAAATATATCAACCTTAGTTCTTTTGGCAATCAAAAAATATATATAAATATATACATATACTTTTTGCATGCAAAAATAAATTTCTATTTTCATAACCTGTTGTTAACAAAGATCGCTTTCGTTTGTCTAGACTTCTTCATGTCTGTGTACAAGAACCCTAAAAACCTATATAATTGTATAATTAGTTAGTATTGTTATCACAATAAGCATACTTTGCATTGTGGTTTTGATTCTCTGGAGGCCTCCTGCAAGGCCGCTGTTATGGGTTCTTTAATTAGGAGGCACGCTTGGTTAAAGGAACAAAATCTGCCTGATCATGTCAAAGCTAAATTATTAGATGCACCATTACAGCACGATACCTTGTTTGGTGTTAAGGCAGAAGAGGTGTTAAAGAAAATGGAGGACAAAGCTAAATCTATACAAACGGTCAAAGATTTTTTACAAGTACAGCCACCTAGGTTTAGCAGACACTGGCCTACAAAGAATTGGTCCTTTCCAGTGTCAGACAGACCTCAAAGGGGGCAGATCACAGCCACAAGGTTCGTACAAGTCTAAGCAGTGGGGAGCTTCAAACTCCAAAAGTGGAGAAGACTAAGCACAACCATACAGGAAGCAGTCCCAATGACTTCCCCCTGCCAGCACCAAGCACTTATCTACTGGCAGCACCCTTAGGGGGAAGATTATCACTTTTTTCTGAAAATTGGCACATTATAACCCAGGACAAATGGGTTCTAAACATAGTGTCACAAGGCTACAAGTTTCTCTTCCACACCCTGCCAAGGGCACACGGTTGGCCATACCTGCCAAAAAATCAATAGGCAGAGGCTCTAAAACAAGTCTCATCCCTCATGGACATGGGAGAGCTATTCAACAAGTGCCACAGCAAGAGCACAGACAAGGATTTTACTCGACTGTTCTTGGTACCCAGAAAGGACAAAACATGGAGATCAATTCTGGACCTATCACTTCTAAACACTTTCCTGGATATACTAAAATTCAAGATGTTGACCTTGCAGCAGCTTCTGCCCATGCTGGACAGAAAGGCTTGGCTGGTCACTTTAGACCTAAAAGAGGCATACCTGCATGTCCCAATCAGACAGTCATGCAGAAGATACCTCAGATTCAAGGCTGGTTCAAAGCAATACCAGTTCTGTGCACTGCTCTTTGGCTTATTTACTGCGTCTAGGGTCTTCACAAAGTGCTTGGCACCAGTAATTGCTTTCTGCAGACAAAGAGGAATACAAATATATCCTTAATTGGACGACTGCCTCATTCAAGCAGAGAACAAGGGCATTCTACTATAGCATATGGCGTTTGTGGAAAGACTTTTACCATGCCTAGGGTGCACAGTCAACGAAAATAAATCAAAACTAATACCCTCTCAAGAGATAATATTCCTGGATGCAAGCTTAAATACAACTGCCCAGATCGCTTATCTCACGCCAGACAAACAAAGGCAACTGACTACCTATTTCAAGGAAATGGCAACAAAGGCCCAGTTATCTGCAAGAAAAATTCTGCAGGCTTTGGGCTTCATGGCATCCTGCATCCTACTAATTCCATATGCAAGACTGCATATGAGGAAACTTCAATGGTACCTAAAAAGTGTCTGGACACAATATTGCCACAGCCTGGAAACATTTATTACTCTAATTCCCTGCCTGCAACAGGAGTTTCAATGGTGGGCAAAGGCTTGTCACCAAAACAAGGGACAGCCATTCTCACTTCCCCCAGCCAGGCAGAACCTAACAACGGATGCATCTGATTATGTCTGGGGGGGCTCACATGGCAGGAAGAGGCATTCAGGGCACCTGGTCCTCAAATCAGATGCATCTACATATCAATCAAAAAGAGATGCTAGCTGTTCAAAATGCCCTGACAGCCGTCAAGGACCTAATTCATCCGGGACAGCTACTGATAAAGACAGACAATACTACGGTCATGTGGTACATAAGCAGGGCGGCACGCATTCTTACCCCCTTTGCAGACTAGCCATAACTTTATGGGATACAGCATTGACTTACCAAGTTCATCTGCAGGCACAATTCCTGCCAGGAAAGGACAATACTCGGGCAGACGAACTAAGCAGAAACCTCATGGATTCCCACGAGTGGCATCTGGATCCGCAAGTCTTCAGCATGATAACAAAGAAATGGGGACGCCCGGACATAGATCTATTTGCCTCCCCTCACAAATATTAACTAAAAAGATTCTGCACAAGGACTTATCACAGGCAAGCATGGAAAGTGGACGCCTTATCTTTCAACTGGAAAAACATATCAGTATATGCCTTTCCTCCACTGCCTCTCCTCCCCAAGGTACTCCTAAAGGTGAGACGGGGAAAAAACAAAAATAATTCTGATTGCCCCAGACTGGCCCCGCCAGTACTGGTATCTGATCTTAAGGAACTTTTCTCAATGCCCAGCCTGGACCTTACCTCAAATACCTCACCTACTGTCCCAACAAAACAATCAGATTCTGCACAGCCAACTCAGGACTCTAAACCTGGCAGCATGGCGGATAATGTAGCCATACAAAGTACACCTCTCAGTAAAGCTGTGATGGATGTCATTTTGGAAGCCAGAAAGCCTAGTACTAGAAAATCTTATGCTGGGAAATGGAAGAGATTTTGTGCTTGGAACCAAGCTCAAGGAACTGACATAGCTGTCCCAAATATTCCTCAGATTTTGCACTACTTAACTGAGATGCTGGACAAAGGCCTATCTTTTTCATCAATTAAAATTCATGCCTCTGCCATTTCGGCTCATTACAATACAGAGCCACCACTCTTTTCTCACCCTTTATTAAGGCAGTACCTCAGAGGAGCCAAAAATGTAAGGCCTCCAAGGAGACCGCCAATGCCTGCATGGGATCTCTATTGTGTATTGGAAAAACTCACCCTACCTCCTTTTGAGCCAGCTGCTACTGCAGATATAAAGTTCTTATCTTGGAAAACCGCTATGCTCCTGGCAATAGCTTCTGCAAGATGAGTGTCAGCTACAGGCTCTCATGGCTGTGGAACCTTTTATCATTTTTTATCCAGACAGGGTGTCTCTAAGGACAAACCCTACATTTATGCCTAAGGTGGTGTCCAGTGTAGCCCTTAACCAAACTATTTGCCAACTTTTTATCCAAATCCACAGAACAAGGGGGAGAAAATTCTGCATTCTTTGGACGTACACAGACAACTTAGATTCTATTTGGACAAAACTAAAGTTTTCAGAAAGACAGAACAATTACTAGTGGCATATGCTGCAGGATCACAAGGAAAAGCCATCTCCAAGCAGACCATTTCAAAATGGATAGGTCACTGCATTCATTTCTGCTACTCTCAGCATGGCAAGCCAGTGCCTAAGGGCATTAGGCCACATTCAACCAGAGCGGCAGCCACTTTGGCAGCCTTTCTCAGGGGAGTACCAACCAAAGACATTTTAGAGGCTGCTACTTGAAGTTCAGTGTATACCTTTACAAAGCACTACAATCTGCCACTTTATTCTAAATCCAGAGCAGGCTTTGCCACTGCAGTTCTACAGGGCCTCATAGCCGCTCCTCATATTGTTTAGCTCCAGCCCCCCCAACTTTCACAAAGCATTGTCATTTGCCCCTGTTCTCCAAATCCAGGGCAGGCTTTGCCACTGCAGTTCTGCAGGGCCTTATAAACGCTCCTAATGCTATTTAGTTCCATCCTCCCATCCATAGCTTTGGGATTCTACCCAAATGTAATGACCGCAACAGTGAAACACAAAGAACATAGTACAGTTGTGTGCACTTACCATAAATGTAGATGTTCGAGTGTGTTCACTGTTGCAGTCCAGGTTATCCACTCGCCATCCCCCTTACTTCTGCTGGAACTAATCTTTACTTCTCTGATCTGTACAACCTATGTGCTGTATTTGCTTGTAGATGAAGGTAAAGTTTATTTTGGTGCATGTATGTTTTATATATATATATATATATATATATATATATATATATATATATATATATATATATAGCCTTCCCTTTGGGGGCACCTGACTTCTGGGGCAAGGAAAATGGAAGAAAATAGCGTCTGCTGCATCTTTTATACCCTTGACGACCTGACGTCAGGGAAGGGGCGACAGCAACCGACGCAGGACCCAAGACTTTGGAATTCAGGCCGACTGAGGGCAACCTGCCAGCAGGATAACCCAAATGTAATGACTGCAACATTGAACACACTCAAACATCTACATTTATGGTAAGTGTACACAACTGTACTTTACTTCATCCCTTTTCATATCATGCACCTTTAAACTTCTTATTTTTTCTTTTACTTTTTCTCTTCATTTAGCGTCTTTATGTTCCACCGGATCTTCATAGATACTTCGCCAAAATTATCTGCTTCCTCTTTTTTGGCAGTCTTTCAATTCCTTTTACCTTATTTCCCAATTCAACTTTTTTGGGTCATCAATAAACTGCTTATTTTATAAATTTCCTTTATATTTATCTGTGTCTTCTAAGTTTTTCCTCCTGTGTTGAAAGTTTATTTGTGATAGTGCATGATAGATCCTGGTCTGTACTAATACTGTGCATTGCTTTTATCACATCTATTTTTCTTAGTATTTTTGTTGATCTAGTCCCTCTTCTGTAATTTTGTAAGAGTGGCACTTATCTTAATTGCTTTATAGTTTTCTCTTTTCGGTACTTCCATGATGGTATTTTATTTCTCTCCTTCTTTTCCCTCACTACTCTGTGTTCTTGTGGTAGAACTTTATCAGTTATTAATTTAGCAGCCAGTAATATATCCTATTTACTTCTGTTATATCACATGGATCTCTATGGACAGTCCTAATTGCTGCATTCGTTTTATCAGACTTCTGACTTTTTTGGTTTTATTGACCTTCTGCAGTCTATTTCTCTCATTGATCTTAATATATATATATATATATATATATATATATATATATATATATATATATATATTGTCTATTAAATCAAGCAACTCCTCTCTTAGCTCATTTTCTTCCAAATTGAGGGGACATCCCTTGTTTTCCATTTCCGTTGGTCATTCTATAAAAAGTTCTGTAGCATCTTCCTCTGGCACCTTCTCTTCAGTTTCATTCTGTTCCTGTCATATGAGAGCTTACTAACCTATCACTCCTTCACATTGATTGTATCAGAGTTTCCACAGTTTCCTGTTTCTTTCCTTGCTGTCTAGCTTAAAGTGAACATTTGTACTGTTTTCCTGTGGAAGGCTGCAAAATATCTTGATATGGCACCTGACCATTTGCTTCCTGTTCCACTGGTTTCCCCTTAATTTGGATATCTATTGCTCTATCATGTCATGGTACTTTCTGCATTTGATTTTCTACACTGAATCCTTTACTTTGCAGGTACTCCATAACCTCAGTTTCTGTTTCTTTAACTTTTCCTTTATTAATCTCCTTTTCTACTTTTCCTCTTTATCTTGTTATTTTTTGTATTATAAAGTTTTCTATATCCTGGTTCGTTTGCCTGTAGTTCTTTCCAAATATCTTTGGTGCTGCTCTTTTTGTATTGGTTAGTTTTGCGTTCTCATTTGCATAACTATCACACCAAATTAAATCTCCTCCTTTCCCATGTCCATATTTTTTCTTCAGATGTTTCCTGATCTTCCTGTTTCACCTTACTTTGGGGACTCACTTCATCATGCTGTGATGTAACCTGTGTTAGACCTTCTACAACAAATCCTTAATTTCGCAGGCACTCTATAACTTCAACTTCTATTTTTTTAACTTCTACTTTACTAATCTTTTCTCCATTCCATCTTTCTGATTTTTTTATTGCAAAATTTTCCATATCCGGATGCCTTTGCCTCTATTTTTCTCTGAATATTTTTGGTGCTGCTTTCTTTATATTGATTAATTTGGCTTTCTCCTTTGCATAAATATTGCACCATATCAAATCTCTCTCTTTCCCATTGTCCATATTTCTTTTTTTATATTTTTCAAGTATCTCTAGGTTTTGTTTTATATTTTCGCACTTCCTCAGATGATGCTTTTTCCAAACAGATCAAAGTTTCTTGATCTGTATACTTTTTTCACAAGTCTGTTGTATTAATGAACACAAATTTTCATTTGAAGCTTCTGACAGTTTTTCTTGCGGAAGTACTTTTCTTTCCTCTAATTTCTCTCTTAATCGTTTTGTATATCTTGTGTATGGAATTTTGTATATCTTGTGTATGGAAATTCTGGGCTTTTTGCATAATAGTACATGCATATAAATGTTTCAAGCACGGGCGTTAATGCCCTTCTAGCTTGCCAATATACCAAAACACTTGTTCCCATAATAAATGCCCAAGTTGTTCTTAAAAATATCTAAACTAGTACTTGCTTTAAGGTAATTTGATAGTTTGTTCCAAGCATCAGGTACTCTGTCAGAGAACCAATTAGTACACTTCTCATTCCTATAGAATCTTCTACATAGGCTATATGATGATTCTCTAGTACTTTTTGATAACCCCAAACATTCCTAGAGGTAGTTGTCCCTAAATGCCCTATATACCTGAATAAGATCTCCTCTTAAATATCTGTTAGTCTTTCATAATAACTTAGATTTTCACATCCATGGATGCCGTGTGTATATTTCCGCTGTACTCTTTCCAGTTTATTCATGCTTGTTTTCCTATAGGGTTTCCATATTGTTATTCCATACTCTGGTTTGGGTCTAACAATGACTTCATTATGTTTGATTTCCTAGACTTTATAAATATTTTTATACAACCTATAGTTCTATAACTGTCAGCCAATTGGTTGATATGATTAGAAAAACTCCTAGCTGAATCTACCCGTATACCCAGGTCCATAAATGAGTCTACTGTTTCAATCACTGTGTGCTGTATTAAATATTCACCTTTCATTTTATGTCTCCCAAATCTCATATGCTTAGTTTTTGATGTATTTATCAACATATTATTCTCCTGTGCCCAAATGGTCAATTTAGTCAAATTATTTTGCAGACATGTCTTATCTGTAACACTTGTAATCAGTTTACCCAATTTCAAGCAAACCTACACAATTTCTTTTTTATCCTCAATAGGCTTGTTTTAAGTTAGGCTTATTCAGGGTATTACTTATCCGTAATGCTTTCTCTTAACAAGATTGTTCCCTCTTTATGATCTGCTTACAGTTTTACTCTTACTATGTTTTAATGTAGTAGTGCTGTATTGGGTTTTGTAAAACCTTACAAGATTGCTGTAGTCTGTTTAATGTAAAACATCACGTTTACATGTGGATTTTCTGATGTCCTTCAAGAATGCAACTGCAGTCATAACATATGGGTTGTCCTGCCTCAGGCAGCCCTCGGTCGGCCAGATTCCAAAGTCTGGGTCCGACGTCGGCTGATGTCGCATTTCTCTCCAACGTCAGAGCGGCTGGAGTATATATGCATCAGCCGACGCCATTTTCTTCAGTCTTTCTTGCCGCGCGGTGCCCGAAGCAGAAGCAGTTCGCAAGTGCCGGTCGGTCAACTCCTGTATTCTTCGATTCGAAGTCATCAAAAGCTAAGTACCCGTTGGGGACCTTTTCTTGCCTCAGCCGATGTCAGAAATTACTGAAAAAGTTAACAATTGTCTTTCTTGTGGTAAACAAATACCTCATAAGGATTTCCACTCTTACTGTCTTTCTTGCCTTGGCCCAGACCACGACGTCTCGGCCTGTGTAGCCTGTGCTCGCTTCAACAAGCGCACTCTCAGGCACCGGGCGGAGTTCGCTGAAGATTTTTTTGGCGAAAAATTTGCTTACACAATGCCGTCGGATCTTCCGACATCGCAAACTCCCAAGAAACGAAAAGACCGGGACCGACATCCTCGGCCCGCGTCTACCACCGACTCCACGCCAAAAACCTATCGCGAGTGCTCCGGTTCCCTCTGAGACGGTCTCTCCACCGCTCCGAACCGGATATCACTCCGACGCCAGTTATTGATTTTCCTCCGGATACCGAAACCAAGGAAATGCCCGAGACCATCGCTGTAGACAAGGTTACTCCTGCACGTGGAGCTGCCAGGCCTCCTATGGCCATGTCTATTAAGGCCTACACTAGGGCTAAGGCAGCCAGCAAAACAAAACATCTTACTACTAAAACCTTACCTCAGCCTACTCCAGAGACACAAATTATGTCTATGGCTGCTGATTTAATTTTTATGATTAGAGGTTCACAGGCCCACCCTGAGAGAGGATCCCAGCCTCCTTCTGATAAAAGGCCCCGGGTTGAACCCTCTGACCCTATTCCGTCAGATGAAGATTCTGAGGGCTCTGTCCACTCTGATAGCCAGGAAGAGCTCTTCCAGACCTATGAGGACTTTGATGCAGAGGATTCCATCCCCTCGGCCTCCCCTCCTGAGGATATTTCTTTTGGGGAAGTTCTGCATACCATGAGGGAACATTTCAAGTGGCAAGGCCAGGAATATTCTGATTTCAGAAAGCGCCGGACTTTCCTTAGAAGCCACAGCACAGGCCCTTAGCTATTCCTCCTGTACTTGATGTTTTGGATGATTTATATTCTGACTCTAGTGTTACCCTGACTCTCTTCCTCCTGCTCCAGCCAAGCCAGACAGGTATTACAGGGTTCCAGAAACACATTCCCATTTATTCAGGGCCCATACTGCTGATTTGGAAACTATTTCACAGGGGCCTAAAGGAGTTTCAGCTTCCACCTCTAAAATCCACTGCCCTCCAACAGGGAAGCTAGGTCATTAGAGAGATGGGGCAAAAGGTTTACACTTCCACTACCTTATCTATGAGAGCTTTGAATTGCCTTTTTCATATGTTACAATATCAGGATTTCCTGTTAGAAGATTTACAAAAAACATTGGCCACTCCTGATCCTTTAGACAGGAAGGCTTTGCAGGAAGCTGTACATAATACTCAGCAAGTAAGCAATCACTTCCTACAGTGTGGATATGATGCACTGGAAGCTTCATGTAGGGCAGCTATGACAGGAGCAGTCATTCGTAGACATGCATGGTTAAAAGATCAACCACTACCAGATCATGTAAAGGCAAAACTTCTGGATGCACCTTTGGAAAAGAACAAGCTTTTTGGTGCTAATGCTAAGGATGTGTTGAAGACCATCGAGGAAAAAGCAAAATCAGTTCAGACGGTGAAAGATTTCCTCCAGGTTCAATCCCCCAGATTCAGTAGGAATTGGCCTTCAAAAAACTGGTCCTTTCCTAATCCAGAAAAGTTTCAAAGGGGTAAAACAGGCGTGGCGAGGAAGAGGCCAATACAGAGGTCCTTACAGGGGCGACAATGGCAGCCAGGAAACCAAAGAAGCGGCCGAGGGGTTTCACCTGCCCCACAGCCACAATCTCAATGACTTTACTCTACTACCTACCAGGGAACAAATAGAAGCTCCCTTGAAGGGAAATTATCTCTGTTTGCAGAAAATTGGCACAGACTGACAAAGGACAAATGGATTTTGGACATTATAGACCGAGGCTACAGGTTCCATTTTCATACCTTGCCAAGAAAACAAGGCATGCCGAACCTACCACAAAACCAGAGGGCAGAGGCTATCAAGCAAATCTCTCTGCTGACTCGGATGAAAGCAATAGAAAGAGTTCCACAACAAGAACAAGGCCAGGGGTTCTACTCAAGACTGTTCCTTGTTCCAAGAAAAGATTCTCAATGGAGCCCAATACTGGATTTGTCCGCATTAAACACCTTTCTCATAGTACCAAAGTTCAAAATGCTGACTCTACAGCAACTCCTTCCCATGCTGGGCAAGGGGTCTTGGCTGATTACTCTGGACCTCAAGGAGGCATACCTGCATGTCCCTGTCAGACACAGCTGCAGAAGATACCTCAGATTTCTTGCAGGGCCAGAGCATTATCAATTCTCAGCATTGCCATTTGGCTTATCTACTGCGCCCAGAGTATTCACAAAATGCCTGGCTTCAGTAATTGCTCATTGCTGGCTCCAGGGGATACAAATTTACCCGTACCTGGACGACTGCCTCATACAAGCGGACGACAAATTGATGTTGACAAAAACTTGGACTATGTCATACGATTACTTCAAGCTCTGGGATACACAGTCAACTTCCAAAAGTCAAGACTGCAGCCATTCCAGCAAATAATCTTCTTAGGAGCCAAATTAGACACAGCCTCTCAAATGGCTTACCTGACAGAAGACAAGCAAGAGAAGTTAACTCATTACTTCAAAGGTTTAGCAAAACTCACCCAGATGACTGCAAGGAGATTCCTACAGGCCCTGGGTTACATGGCATCCTGCATTTTCCTGGTTCCATTAGCAAGACTACACATGAGAAAGCTTCAATGGTACCTAAAAAGCATTTGGTCTCAGCACAGCAACAACTTGGAGACAACAATACCGCTCATTCCATGCCTACAAAAGGAATTCCTATGGTGGGCCTCGGTGAGCCAGGCAAACACAGGTATGTCATTCAAAAAACCACAGATAACACAGACCATGACCACAGACTCCTCAGACCTTGGATGGGGGGCGCACATGGAAGGCAGGTGTATACAAGGACAATGGTCTCCAAAGGAAACACATCTGCATATAAACCAAAAGGAAATGCTGGCAGTAATGCATGCCATCGAGGCCTTTCAACACCAACTTCAGCAAGGCCATTTACTGATACGGACAGACAACACCACTGTGATGTGGTATATAAACAAGCAAGGGGGCACCCACTCTTACCCCCTTTGCAGACTGATGATGCATCTTTGGGAAAAATCACTGAGCCTAAACATCCAGTTACAATCCCAGTTTGTTCCAGGCAAAGACAATGTGTTGGCGGACAGCCTAAGCAGGAATTTCACAGATCCACACAGTGGAGGTTACATCCGAAGATCTTCACACAACTCACTTCGACATGGGGCAGGCCAGAAGTAGTCCTATTTGCCTCTCACCTCATCCATCATCTACAAAATTCTGCACAAGGACATACCATCCAAAAGCTTGGAAAATAGATGCTCTCTCATTCAACTGGAACTTCCTAACAATCTATGCATTCCCACCTCTGCCACTGATGACCTCAGTATTACTAAAGATCAAGGCAGAGAGACCCAAGGAATCATAATAGCTCGGACTGGCCAAGACAACACTGGTACCCACTACTACAGACATATGTCACACCAGGAGGTGGGCCCTTCCCCAATGGCCTCTACTTTTGACTCAACACAATTTCAAAACAGTGCATCCAAACCTTCAGACACTGCAGCTAACAGCCTGGGAGATCCATAAATAACCTCAACCTATCTCTCTCCAAGGAAGTTCAGCGGATACTAACAGAGGCTCGAAGACCATCCACCAGAAAGGTTTACTTGGCAAAATGAAAGAGATTCAGCAATTGGAATACCAGCAAGGGACATGATGCATCATTGTTGAACATCCCACTCATCTTGGAATATTTGGCAGATATGCTAAAGAACGGCCTCTCATATTCTTCCATAAAGATACATGCATCAGCAATTTCAGCTAGATATAACACTGATCCTCCTGTCTTTTCACACCCTTTGCTAAGGCAATTCCTCAGGGGAATCAAGAACATTAAGCCACCAAGAAAGGCCCCAGTGCCAGCCTGGGACCTCAATTTTGTCCTAGAAAAACTGACTCTACCTCCATTTGAGCCAGCAGCTTCAGTTGACTTGCAATTTCTCTCATGGAAGACAGCTTTCCTGTTGGCAATTACCTCAACAAGAAGGGTTTCGGAACTACAGGCCCTAATGGCAATACCACCATTCAGAATTTTTCACAGAGACAGGGTTTCATTAAGGACCAACCCTACTTTTATGCCAAAGGTGGTATCTAGGGTTTCTTTAAATCAAGCTATTCATCTGCCTGCTTTCTTCCCCAATCCTGAGAATAAGGGGGAAAGACTGTTACATACCTTGGACATTCACAGACAACTTCGATACTACCTGGACAGAACCAAGGCCAGTTGGAAGTCTGAACAACTTTTTGTAGCTTACGCCCCTGCAGTCCAAGGAAAAGCAATTTCAAAACAGACTATTTCAAAATGGATTGGACATTGCATCAGATTCTGTTATTCCTTTCATGGAAAGAGTGTTCCAGCCAATGTCAGACCACATTCCACCAGAGCTACAGCCACCTCTACAGCATTCTTAAGAGGGGTGCCTACTAAGGACTTTCTAGAAGCTGCTACATGGAGCTCCGTGCATACATTCTCCAAACACTACAATCTCCCTCTATACTCCAGATCCAGAGCAGGCTTTGCTTCGGCAGTCCTGCAGGGTTTGATTGCCACAACATCTCTTTCCTAGAGCATACCTCCTCCCCCAGCTAAGCTATGGTATTTTACCCACATGTTATGACTGCAGTTGCATTCTTGAAGGACATGGTACAGTTTTGTACCTACCATAAATGCAGATGTCCGATAGACATGCAACTGCAGTCGGATTTTCCCTCCCTCCATACCCCTCTATGCCTAGGGTCCACTCCTATCCCTGTTTCTCTTAGCTGGGGATATCTGTTATGGTGTATTTGTTTTATTGCTCATTTATTTGTCTGGAATCCTGTTTTTGTCTTCCAAATTTGATTACAGCCTTCCTTGGAGGGCACCTGGCATCTGGGGCAAGAAACACTGAAGAAAATGGCGTCGGCTGATGCTTATATACTCCAGCCGCTCTGGCGTCGGAGAGAAATGCGACATCAGCCGAAAGCGTCGGACCCAGACTTTGGAATCCGGCCGACCGAGGGCTGCCTGAGGCAGGACAACCCATATGTTATGACTGCAGTTGCATGTCTATCGGACATCTACATTTATGGTAGGTACAAAACTGTACTTTTCCTGGACTCCAATTTAATGCTAGAGGTACTGTTTGTATAGCAGGACTTGGTTGTTGAAGTTATGTAGCACTGCTGTGTTGAGGTACTTACAATAACATATCTCCAAAGGAGAAGTCTGTCCAGTTACAGATCTCTCAATCACCCGTTTGAGTTTTGCTTTGTATACTTGACTGTAAGGTTGCACCAGTCCTTGTTTTCTTGTTTTTGTCTTTTACTTGGGTTTTCTTTTATAATAATGCTTGCTTTCTCCTGTGGACTGAATACTTTCTGGTAGCGTGGTTACAAAATTCTTACAAAATTGCTCATTTGCTCATCCTCCATACTTGCTTCATCCAATTTTTCAATATTTACATGCACATTTTATTACAGATTTAGAGTTTTTCTTTTGTGTAAAGACCTCATCATGGCACCTTTCAGTCATTTTATATATTAAACAAAACTAGTGACTGGTAACTCCTTTTTGTAAAACAAATGTAAATGTAGGTAGGTGACGAGAGTGGGAGGAGTGGATTGGATGTGAAAACTTTGCTGGAGTAGCATGCTTTGCAGTGTGAGAAAACCCTGCTTTCGAGACTTAAGAGCACAAACTACTTTTGTCTTGCATGTACATTTACTGTGAGTACTGTACTCTTGCGTAATTTATTGTTGTGCTGCTTGTGTCATGTCTGGAATGACAATTGTCTATAAATACACGTAACTTAATTTCTTACAAACAGACCTGCATATGCAAGTCTCTGTGTTCCTACTGAAAAGTGAATTTAAGTTCAAAATGTCTTGCCTGATGAGAAATTTCTCAGTGTGTGTTTTAATATTAACATGTAAGGTTAAATGATTTTTATAATGTTCAGTTTAAATTCTTTTCTGGTTTTAGTTGTATTTATGCATTTTTTAATATTTTCAACAGGCTTTAATAGATGAAGACCGACTACTGTCAAGATTAGAGGTTATGGGAAACCAATTACAAGCTTATTCAAAAGTATGTATCCTATTGAGTGCTTTAACTCTACCTCTGCACAAGTGTCATACTGATTTTTCTGCATAGGTTAACATTTTTATTAGGATTTCAGTTTAAATGAACTTCGTATTCATGGAAATATGAAGTAAATAGTTAATTTTGTATAAGGTAACTGTGATGGGTACCTACTCTGGGTCAGCAGTCAAGGAGACTATATCATCGCCACTGACTCCCGGTGAGGGATGGTGACTAACAGCAAAGATGGATTCACACAATATTTTCAGATGCAGCTCCCCTGCATGAAGCACAATTTCCCTTAAGAGCACACAGGGAGCATGCTCCAGACCTGGGGTTGGACACTCTCTCTTTCTCTTTCTCTTTCTCTCTCTCTCTCTCTCTCTCTCTCTCTCTCTGTCTCTCTCTGTCTCTCTCTCTGTCTCTCTCTCTGTCTCTCTCTGTCTCTCTCTGTCTCTCTCTCTGTCTCTCTCTCTGTCTCTCTCTCTCTCTCTCTGTCTCTCTCTCTCTCTCTGTGTCTCTCTGTGTCTCTCTCTGTCTCTCTCTCTCTCTCTCTCTCTCTCTCTCTCTCTCTCTCTGTCTCTCTCTCTCTCTCTCTCTCTGTCTCTCTGTCTCTCTCTGTCTCTCTCTCTGTCTCTCTCTCTCTCTGTCTCTCTCTCTCTCTCTCTCTCTCTCTCTCTCTGTCTCTCTCTCTCTGTCTCTCTCTCTCTCTGTCTCTCTCTCTCTCTGTCTCTCTCTCTCTCTCTGTCTCTCTCTGTCTCTCTCTCTCTCTCTCTGTCTCTCTCTGTCTCTCTCTCTCTCTGTCTCTCTCTCTGTCTCTCTGTCTCTCTCTCTGTCTCTCTCTCTGTCTCTCTCTCTGTCTCTCTCTCTAATTTCTCTCTTAATCGTTTTGTGTATCTTGTGTATGGAAATTCTGGGCTTTTTGCATAATAGTACATGCATATAAATGTTTCAAGCACGGGCGTTAATGCCCTTCTAGCTTGCCAATATACCAAAACACTTGTTCCCATAATAAATGCCCAAGTTGTTCTTAAAAATATCTAAACTAGTACTTGCTTTAAGGTAATTTGATAGTTTGTTCCAAGCATCAGGTACTCTCAGAGAACCAATTAGTACATAGGCTATATGATGATTCTCTAGTACTTTTTGATAACCCCAAACATTCCCAGAGGTAGTTGTCCCTAAATGCCCTATATACCTGAATAAGATCTCCTCTTAAATATCTGTTAGTCTTTCATAATAACTTAGATTTTCACATCCATGGATGCCGTGTGTATATTTCCGCTGTACTCTTTTCAGTTTATTCATGCTTGTTTTCCTATAGGGTTTCCATATTGTTATTCCATACTCTGGTTTGGGTCTAACAATGACTTCATTATGTTTGATTTCCTAGACTTTATAAATATTTTTATACAACCTATAGTTCTATAACTGTCAGCCAATTGGTTGATATGATTAGAAAAACTCCTAGCTGAATCTACCCGTATACCCAGGTCCATAAATGAGTCTACTGTTTCAATCACTGTGTGCTGTATTAAATATTCACCTTTCATTTTATGTCTCCCAAATCTCATATGTTTAGTTTTTGATGTATTTATCAACATATTATTCTCCTGTGCCCAAATGGTCAATTTAGTCAAATTATTTTGCAGACATGTCTTATCTGTAATACTTGTAATCAGTTTACCCAATTTCAAGCAAACCTACACAATTTCTTTTTTATCCTCAATAGGCTTAAGTTTTAAGTTAGGCTTATTCAGGGTATTACTTATCCGTAATGCTTTCTCTTAACAAGATTGTTCCCTCTTTATGATCTGCTTTTGGTTTACTCTTACTATGTTTTAATGTAGTAGTGCTGTATTGGGTTTTGTAAAACCTTACAAGATTGCTGTAGTCTGTTTAATGTAAAACATCACGTTTACATGTGAATTTTCTGATGTCCTTCAAGAATGCAACTGCAGTCATAACATATGGGTTGTCCTGCCTCAGGCAGCCCTCGGTCGGCCGGATTCCAAAGTCTGGGTCCGGCGCGTCTGATGTCGCATTTCTCTCCGACGTCAGAGCGGCTGGAGTATATAAGCATCAGCCGACGCCATTTTCTTCAGTCTTTCTTGCCGCGCGGTGCCCGAAGCAGAAGCAGTTCACAAGTGCCGGTCGGTCAGCTCCTGTGTTCTTCGATTCCGAAGTCATCAAAAAAGCTAAGTACCCCATTGGGGACCTTTTCTTGCCTCAGCCGATGTCAGAAATTACTGAAAAAGTTAACAATTGTTTGTCTTGTGGTAAACAAATACCTCATAAGGATTTCCACTCTTACTGTCTTCCTTGCCTTGGCCCAGACCACGACGTCTCGGCCTGTGTAGCCTGTGCTCGCTTCAACAAACGCACTCTCAGGCACCGGGCGGAGTTCGCTGAAGATTTTTTCGCGAAAAATTTTGCTTACACAATGCCGCGGATCTTCCGACATCGCAAACTCCAAGAAACGAAAAGACCGGGACCGACATCCTCGCCCGCGTCTCACCGACTCCATGCCAAAACCTATCGCGAAGTGCTCCGGTTCCCTCTGAGACGGTCTTCCACCGCTCCGAACCGAAGACACCGCATTACCGACGACTCCGATTCTGGATATCACTCCGACGCCAGTTATTGATTTTCCTCCGGATACCGAAACCAAGGAAATGCCCGAGACCATTGCTGTAGACAAGGTCACTCCTGCACGTGGAGCTGCCAGGCCTCCTATGGCCATGTCTATTAAGGCCTACACTAGGGCAAAGGCAGCCAGCAAAACAAAACATCTTACTACTAAAACCTTACCTCAGCCTACTCCAGAGACACAAATTATGTCTATGGCTGCTGATTTAATTTTTATGATTAGAGGTTCACAGGCCCATCCTGAGAGAGGATCCCAGCCTCCTTCTGATAAAGGCCCTGGGTTGAACCCTCTGACCCTATTCCGTCAGATGAGGATTCTGAGGGCTCTGTCCACTCTGATAGCCAGGAAGAGCTCTTCCAGACCTATGAGGACTTGGATGCAGAGGATTCCATCCCTGCCTCCCTCCTGAGGATATTTCTTTTGGGGAAGTTCTGCATACCATGAGGGAACATTTCAAGTGGCAAGGCCAGGAATATTCTGATTCCAGAAAACGCCTTCGGACTTTCCTTAAGAAGCCACAGCACAGGCCCTTAGCTATTCCTCCTGTACTTGATGTTTTGGATGATTTATATTCTGACTCTAGTGTTACCCCTGACTCTCTTCCTCCTGCTCCAGCCAAGCCAGACAGGTATTACAGGGTTCCAGAAACACATTCCCATTTATTCAGGGCCCATACTGCTGATTTGGAAACTATTTCACAGGGGCCTAAAGGAGTTTCAGCTTCCACCTCTAAAAATCCACTGCCCTCCAACAGGGAAGCTAGGTCATTAGAGAGATGGGGCAAAAAGGTTTACACTTCCACTACCTTATCTGAGAGCTTTGAATTGCCTTTTTCATATGTTACAATATCAGGATTTCCTGTTAGAAGATTTACAAAAAACATTGGCCACTCCTGATCCTTTAGACAGGAAGGCTTTGCAGGAAGCTGTACATAATACTTAGCAAGTAAGCAATCGCTTCCTACAGTGTGGATATGATGCACTGGAAGCTTCATGTAGGGCAGCTATGACAGGGGCAGTCATTCGTAGACATGCATGGTTAAAAGATCAACCTCTACCAGATCATGTAAAGGCAAAACTTCTGGATGCACCTTTGGAAAAGAACAAGCTTTTTTGTGCTAATGCTAAGGATGTGTTGAAGACCATCGAGGAAAAAGCAAAATCAGTTCAGACGGTGAAAGATTTCCTCCAGGTTCAACCCCCCAGATTCAGTAGGAATTGGCCTTCAAAAAACTGGTCCTTTCCTAATCCAGAAAAGTTTCAAAGGGGGTAAAAACAGACGTGGGCTTCGAGGAAGAGGCCAATACAGAGGTCCACAGGGGACGACAATGGCAGCCAGGAAACCAAAGAAGCGGCCTTGGGGTTTCACCTGCCCCACAGCCACAATCTCAATGACTTTCCTCTACTACCTACCAGGGAACAAATAGAAGCTCCCTTGATGGAAATTATCTCTGTTTGCAAAAATTGGCACAGACTGACAAAGGACAAATGGATTTTGGACATTATAGACCGAGGCTACAGGTTCCATTTTCATACCTTGCCAAGAAAACAAGGCATGCCGAACCTACCACAAAACCAGAGGGCAGAGGCTATCAAGCAAATCTCTCTGCTGACTCGGATGAAAGCAATAGAAAGAGTTCCACAACAAGAACAAGGCCAGGGGTTCTACTCAAGACTGTTCCTTGTTCCAAGAAAAGATTCTCAATGGAGCCCAATACTGGATTTGTCCGCATTAAACACCTTTCTCATAGTACCAAAGTTCAAAATGCTGACTCTACAGCAACTCCTTCCCATGCTGGGCAAGGGGTCTTGGCTGATTACTCTGGACCTCAAGGAGGCATACCTGCATGTCCCTGTCAGACACAGCTGCAGAAGATACCTCAGATTTCTTGCAGGGCCAGAGCATTATCAATTCTCAGCATTGCCATTTGGCTTATCTACTGCTCAGTGTATTCACAAAATGCCTGGCTTCAGTAATTGCTCATTGCAGGCTCCAGGGGATACAAATTTACCCGTACCTGGACGACTGCCTCATACAAGCGGATGACAAATTGATGTTGACAAAAAACTTGGACTATGTCATACGATTACTTCAAGCTCTGGGATACACAGTCAACTTCCAAAAGTCAAGACTGCAGCCATCCCAGCAAATAATCTTCTTAGGAGCCAAATTAGACACAGCCTCTCAAGCTTACCTGACAGAAGACAAGCAAGAGAAGTTAACTCATTACTTCAAAGGTTTAGCAAAACTCATCCAGATGACTGCAAGGAGATTCCTACAGGCCCTGGGTTATGGCATCCTGCATTCTCCTGGTTCCATTAGCAAGACTACACATGAGAAAGCTTCAATGGTACCTAAAAAGCATTTGGTCTCAGCACAGCAAGAACTTGGAGACAACCATACTGCTCATTCCATGCCTACAAAAGGAATTCCTATGGTGGGCCTCGGTGAGCCAGGCAAACACAGGTATGTCATTCAAAACCACAGATAACACAGACCATGACCACAGCCTCAGACCTTGGATGGGGGCACATGGAAGGCAGGTGTATACAAGGACAATGGTCTCCAAAGGAAACACATCTGCATATAAACCAAAAGGAAATGCTGGCAGTAATGCATACCATCGAGGCCTTTCAACACCAACTTCAGCAAGGCCATTTACTGATACGGACAGACAACACCACTGTGATGTGGTATATAAACAAGCAAGGGGGCACCCACTCTTACCCCCTTTGCAGACTGACGATGCATCTTTGGGAAAAATCACTGAGCCTAAACATCCAGTTACAATCCCAGTTTGTTCCAGGCAAAGACAATGTGTTGGCGGACAGCCTAAGCAGGAATTTCACAGATCCACGAGTGGAGGTTACATCCCAAGATCTTCACACAACTCACTCGACATGGGTCAGGCCAGAAGTAGACCTATTTGCCTCTCACCTCAACCATCATCTACAAAAATTCTGCACAAGGACATACCATCCAAAAGCTTGGAAAATAGATGCTCTCTCATTCAACTGGAACTTCCTAACAATCTATGCATTCCCACCTCTGCCACTGATGACCTCAGTATTACTAAAGATCAAGGCAGAGAGACCCAAGGAATCATAATAGCTCCGACTGGCCAAGACAACACTGGTACCCACTACTACGAGCATATGTTACACCAGGAGGTGGGCCCTTCCCCAATGGCCTCTACTTTTGACTCAACACAATTTCAAAACAGTGCATCCAAACCTTCAGACACTGCAGCTAACAGCCTGGGAGATCCCATAAATAACCTCAACCTATCTCTCTCCAAGGAAGTTCAGCGGATACTAACAGAGGCTCAAGACCATCCACCAGAAAGGTTTACTTAGCAAAATGGAAGAGATTCAGCAATTGGAATACCAGCAAGGGACATGATGCATCATTGTTGAACATCCCACTCATCTTGGAATATTTGGCAGATATGCTAAAGAACGGCCTCTCATATTCTTCCATAAAGATACATGCATCAGCTATTTCAGCTAGATATAACACTGATCCTCCTGTCTTTTCACACCCTTTCTAAGGCACCTCAGGGGAATCAAGAACATTAAGCCACCAAGAAAGGCCCCAGTGTCAGCCTGGGACCTCAATTTTGTCCTAGAAAAACTGACTCTACCTCCATTTGAGCCAGCAGCTTCAGTTGACTTGCAATTTCTCTCATGGAAGACAGCTTTCCTGTTGGCAATTACCTCAGCAAGAAGGGTTTCGGAACTACAGGCCCTAATGGCAATACCACCGTTCAGAATTTTTCACAGAGACAGGGTTTCATTAAGGACCAACCCTACTTTTATGCCAAAGGTGGTATCTAGGGTTTCTTTAAATCAAGCTATTCATCTGCCTGCTTTCTTCCCCAATCCTGAGAATAAGGGGAAAGACTGTTACATACCTTGGACATTCACAGACAACCGATACTACCTGACAGAACCAAGGCCAGTTGGAAGTCTGAACAACTTTTGTAGCTTACGCCTGCAGTCCAAGGAAAAGCAATTTCAAAACAGACTATTTCAAAATGGATTGGACATTGCATCAGATTCTGTTATTCCTTTCATGGAAAGAGTGTTCCAGCCAATGTCAGACCACATTCCACCAGAGCTACAGCCACCTCTACAGCATTCTTAAGAGGGGTGCCTACTAAGGACATTCTAGAAGCTGCTACATGGAGCTCCGTGCGTACATTCTCCAAACACTACAATCTCCCTCTATACTCCAGATCCAGAGCAGGCTTTGCTTCGGCAGTCCTGCAGGGTTTGATTGCCACACCTTTTTTTTTTTCCTAGAGCATTCCTCCTCCCCCAGCTAAGCTATGGTATTCTATCCATATGTTATGACTGCAGTTGCATTCTTGAAGGACATAGTACAGTTTTGTACCTACCATAAATGCAGATGTCCGATAGACATGCAACTGCAGTCGGATTTTCCCTCCCTCCATACCCCTCTATGCCTAGGGTCCACTCCTATCCCTGTTTCTCTTAGCTGGGGATATCTGTTATGGTGTATTTGTTTTATTGCTCATTTATTTGTCTGGAATCCTGTTTTTGTCTTCCAAATTTGATTACAGCCTTCCTTGGAGGGCACCTGGCATCTGGGGCAAGAAACACTGAAGAAAATGGCGTCGGCTGATGCTTATATACTCCAGCCGATCTGACGTCGGAGAGAAATGCGACATCAGCCGACGTCGGACCCAAACTTTGGAATCCGGCCGACCGAGGGCTGCCTGAGGCAGGACAACCCATATGTTATGACTGCAGTTGCATGTCTATCGGACATCTACATTTATGGTAGGTACAAAACTGTACTTTTCCTGGACTCCAATTTAATGCTAGAGATACTGTTTGTATAGCAGGTCTTTGTTGTTGAAGTTATGTAGCACTGCTGTGTTGAGGTACTTACAATAACATATCTCCAAAGGAGAAGTCTGTCCAGTTACAGATCTCTCAATCACCCGTTTGAGTTTTGCTTTGTATACTTGACTGTAAGGTTGCACCAGTCCTTGTTTTCTTGTTTTTGTCTTTTACTTGGGTTTTCTTTTATAATAATGCTTGCTTTCTCCTGTGGACTGAATACTTTCTGGTAGCGTGGTTACAAAATTCTTACAAAATTGCTCATTTGCTCATCCTCCATACTTGCTTCATCCAATTTTTCAATATTTACAAGCACATTTTATTACAGATTTAGAGTTTTTCTTTTGTGTAAAGACCTCATCATGGCACCTTTCAGTCATTTTATATATTAAACAAAACTAATGACTGGTAACTCCTTTTTGTAAAACAAATGTAAATGTAGGTAGGTGACGAGAGTGGGAGGAGTGGATTGGATGTGAAAACTTTGCTGGAGTAGCATGCTTTGCAGTGTGAGAAAACCCTGCTTTCGAGACTTAGAGCACAAACTACTTTTGTCTTGCATGTACATTTACTGTGAGTACTGTACTCTTGCGTAATTTATTGTTGTGCTGCTTGTGTCATTTCTGGAATGACAATTGTCTATAAATACACGTAACTTAATTTCTTAAAAACAGACCTGCATATGCAAGTCTCTGTGTTCCTACTGAAAAGTGAATTTAAGTTCAAAATGTCTTGCCTGATGAGAAATTTCTCAGTGTGTGTTTTAATATTTAACATGTAAGGTTAAATGATTTTTTATAATGTTCAGTTTAAATTCTTTTCTTGTTTTAGTTGTATTTATGCATTTTTTAATATTTTCAACAGGCTTTAATAGATGAAGACCGACTACTGTCAAGATTAGAGGTTATGGGAAACCAATTACAAGCTTATTCAAAAGTATGTATCCTATTGAGTGTTTTAACTCTACCTCTGCACAAGTGTCATACTGATTTTTCTGCATAGGTTAACATTTTTATTAGGATTTCAGTTTAAATGAACTTTGTATTCATGGAAATATGAAGTAAATAGTTAATTTTGTATAAGGTAACTGTGATGGGTACCTACTCTGGGCCAGCAGTCAAGGAGACTATATCATCGCCACTGACTCCCGGTGAGGGATGGTGACTAACAGCAAAGATGGATTCGCACAATATTTTCAGATGCAGCTCCCCTGCATGAAGCACAATTTCCCTTAAGAGCACACAGGGAGCATGCTCGAGACCTGGGGTTGGTCTCTGTCTCGCTCTCTCTGTCTCTGTCTCTCTCTCTGTCTCTCTCTCTGCCTCTCTCTAGGCCAAGAGGCCAACACAAACCTCCACACTGACCACTTTGGAGCTCTATGTCCCTGTTCCCAGTAGCTGACGCACGCACTTGGATATTTGAGTTTAACATACACATCTGGGAAAAGCTGGCACAGATTTATTGGCTGTGCCACTTTCTGCCCGGACTGAGGTAATCATGCTGGCACCAGTCAGCTACCCTAAGACTCTTACAAAGGGTACCAAATTATACTGTGTAAAATTAATACTAATATAAATGGTAGGTTGTGACCAAAGCAGCAAGGCTTTCATGAGTGGAAGCAGTGTCACTAAAACAGGCATAAGTACTCTCAAGTTGTTAAAAGTATTCTTTAAAGGCCCAGCCGCAATGAAAGGTATTAAAATATTTAATGATAAATAAAACAGAAAACAGGAGAATACTGAGTACAATAAACAGAGTTTCAACCACAGAGGTATAAAAAGTAATACAGTTGGATAGTTTCTCACAATTGCAGAAAACAATGCTAAACTATTCTCATTAAATGCCCCTGACTGACTAAGAATTACTCTTCCCTGACCATTTACTGAAGCAAGGCAAGCTGATGTGTGCTGAGTGTCTCACCATAGCAAAAGCCAGATGATGTTTATCTTTGTCTGTGTGGATGTGTGATGTATATATATATATACATATATATATATATATATATATATATAGATATATGTGTGTGTATGTAGATAGATATTTAGATATAGATAGATAGAGATATATATATATATCGATATATATATATATAGAGATATATATATATATATATATATATATAGAGAGAGAGAGATATATATATATAGATATATAGATATAGATAGATAGATATATATATATATATATATATATATATATATATATATATATATAGATATATAGATATATATATAGATATAGATATATATATATATATATATATATATATATAGAGAGAGAGATATATAGCTATATATCAATATCTATCTATATATGTGTATATATATATATATATATATATATATATATATATATATATATAGATATATAGATATATATATATAGATATATATTTATATATATATATATATAGATGTAGATATATATATATATAGATGTAGATATATATACTCCGGTCAGAAACCTTTCCTGTCAGGTTCCAAAGTGCTGCTGCGAGAGTTCCAAAGAAACCAGATGCTGTTTAGAGGAGAACACCACCTCTGGTCACCTGACTCTGGTACAATGCACACACAGAGCTTTGCTAAGATTTCAGATTTTCCACCCATCCAGGGTTCTCTGATAAACATACAAATTTGATCAGTTACAGTACAACCTAATGTACATGCATATATTCTTTCTGTTCAGCAAGTCCTACTGTTGATGCATTTTAACACAAGTAACTTTACAATATATTTTAACTCAAACATCTGTACAAATCAGTGTGATAGTCAAATAACCTAAAACTTTTTAGAAAACTCCATCTAGCTATACCGGCATATGTTAGAAAACTCCATCTAGCTATGCTGGCATATGTACACATGTACAGCCCTACTCCCTCTTGCACAGATGACGCTACCTAATAACATCACAGGAACTATAGAATTTTGTAAATACATTTTTGAATGTAATCCTTGAAATTTTAACTACACTTGTCTTCTGATTGGGAAATATATTTTTTATAATAATTTTCACAGTATGTCATCAAAACCTTTTAAAAAGGTAGTTTTTGGGGTCAACACGTGGTGTCTGTCCTTGTAAAAGTGGTTTTAGATAACAAATGTGATTTGTGTCCACAGCTATTTGAAGGAAATGCTGCAGTTTTCATTTGCTTTATTACTTCTGATGTTTTTCCAGATTTGGTAATGGGAGGACCCTACTTGTCAGCAACATAACCAGACAGGCTTTTAATCATCTCAGCATCTGAAATTTTGTCATATTTACTAGCCCTTCCAATTTTGTCCATATTGCACTTCTGCATGTTGTACTAGCATCGGAGAACTGACTCCAGGCTGTATTACTCAGTTCTTGGTTAAATTTATTACAATGTTGTTTGAGCCTTTTCTGTGATCATATCTACTTTCTAAGCCTGACTAATAATTTTTACTTGTCTGTTTAATCACTTCTTTCATAGCTGATAGCCTCTTCCTAGACTTTTGTGTTTTTTTGTCACTTTACCCTTTCAGAATAAAAAAGGCTATTGCTAAAGACATAGAAGTGCCAAACCAGAGTTTAGCACACTCTTCTCTTTAGTAAACACAAAACTACTACATACTTTTTTGAATAATTAATTTGCTTCATTAGGATTCAGGTTTCCTTTTTTATTTATTTATTTATTTTTTTAACCTCGCCTTTACTGTTTTGCATGGTAGTGGTTTTGCCACTGTATAGTTAACTTTAGGACTCTTATGTTAGATTTTTGGAGACTTTTGATTATGGAAAAATGGATCTTTCAAGAAAGAAATGTTATGTGGGCACAAAATTTTCCTAAGGTAAACACACTTAATGTGTGTTCTGCTTAACTGAAGAACATTTCACTTGAAAGTGATATTTCTGCATCATTTACTCCTGTAGCTGTTAAACATAGGAAAATAAGTTGTATACATTGAAAATTTGGCTTTGTGACCACTCCTGATGGGGCATCAACCTTGAGCTTTGCTTTGGGGGTTGGCGCTTTCAGCCTTTGAGACTTAACCCATGCCTTCAAAAGATCTAACTAGGTTAGAGAGAAAAACAAAGTATAAAACTGATGCATCTGATAAAATAGGGATTTCTTCTTGTTCTGCTGTGTCTAACATTCGTGTTGGCAATTTGCATGGTAAGTTATCAGTTAAACTTTGTCAGAATATAAAAAAGTAGATATAATTGTATATTGAGAAGTGTGTTGAATGTCTGCACCTCTGTGATCATCTTCTGCTAGATCCTTAAGAAATCATTCCGTTCTCATTATTGTCTTTGGCTATGAAATGATGGTGGTAGCCTTATTAAGGTAGAGAAAAGAATGTGTCTCCCCTCTCACCACTCTAGTAGAGTGGGGAGAGGACCAAACTGTGTTTTGTTTTTCAGCCAGGGCATTCTGGTTTTCCTCACTGGCCTCCATTCAGGAGCTGGGTCCAAAGAGAGTCCAGATTCCAGCCATTGGTAGATGTGCTGGCATTGATTGTGGTCTTGACTGTTATTTCACTGACTTTGCGACTGATGTGTTGCTGTCAGTACTTTCTTCGTTGCCAGGTTATGCCTCTCATGGTTTGCTTCAGTGTCAATATTCATGACGCCATTGCAGTTGCTAGAGAGCAAAATTTCAGACTTTGGGTAGTCAGCATGGGAGCCCGAGTTAAAATGTGTCGTGCGAGACTGACTATGTTGAGCACAATGCCGATGTGTTCCTATTGGCATTGATGGGCTTTGACTTCTGGCAACATGATCTGTTCTCTTCAACCTTGAGTGTGGTGTGGATATCTGTCAACCTTGAGTGTGGTGTGGATATCTGTCTCAGTAGTGGTAATGCAAAACTGTCCTGCCTTTGCCATTTATTTCCTCCATTGGTACCTGTTCCAGCCAAGACATCAGTTTCATTAGGATGCATTTCTTCAGCACTTCAGCCATCCTCCACCTTCTCAGTCACCAGAACATGACTGTAGGCCCTTAGCAGGATCCATCCCTAGTGTCTGGTTCATTACAGATTTCCTGATTCTTGGACAGTTTGCTTTTGAGAGACCATCCCGTGAGAAGCATAAATAAAGGAAGAAACCCCTTTTCTCCCTTAGGGAGTCTCACACTTCAGATATAGATGATGATGAGGGCATGAATTCCCAGTATTTTCTCTAGATGACTCCATGTTTAATGGAGTCCTTAAGGCATGTCTGAGATGTTGATGGCCCTCGAACTCCACACATCTTCACATGGGATTCTGTAAGAAGCCTTCTGGTTTCCTCTAATCCTCCTCTTAGGTGGTTCCTCTATTTTTCCACCAGTTCATTAAAATTGGAACTCTGTTGCTGCAAACAGACAAGATATATACCTTCAAGTTACTATTTATTTATTTTATTAACATTTGCTTACCAGGATTGTCCACTGGGTCCAGAACTCATTTTCAGTGAAGGCCTGGGGAGAAAAGCTCAATTCACAAATCTAGAAAGTATACTAGACAGTATAATATATTCAGCAACATTCATAATTTCAATATAGATACACTGAGAACAAGATTTTTTTTATATACAGTTCTATGGTCTATGATTTTCTATAGATAAAAAGATAGTGAGAAAATCCAACGCATAAATAGGAACATTTTATCTACAACAGCATCCAGAGTTTCAAAACAAATACATCAAGAATAAAGATTTTTTTTTTACAGTTCTATGTAGTGTGCAAGATTAGTTTATTTAGGGTTGGTGTTATCATTTTATATAACCAAGATATGATGCATGTCAGCACAAATGGCCCATTATGGCTAGATAATGAGATTACATGCAAATTTATAATGAAGTTTATATTCACAAAGAAAGATTGTAATTGTTTTTGGTAGAAGATCTGCTGATGTTCTTCGTGTTTCACTGTTTCAGTCACTACACTTGGGTTATCTGCCTGCAGGTAGCCCTCAGCCGGCCTGAATATCAAAGTCTTGGATTCCTGCGCCAGATGCTGTCTCTTCTACCATGATGCCAGGTTGTCAGGGGTATAAAACATGCAGCCGATGCCATTACATCAGTCTTTCTTGCCGCATGGTGCCCGAAGCAGAAGCAGTTCGCAACTGTCGGTGGGCTGACTCCTGAAATTTTCGTTTTCGTGTTTCAGAACAGAAGTCTTCAAAAAAGCTAAGTAACCCGTTGGGGATCCTTTTTCTTGCTCTTAACCGAAGTCAGTAAAAGTTAACAATTGTATTACCTGTGGAAAGCAAATACCTCATAAAGATTTTCATTCGTACTGCATTCCTTGCTAAGGCCCAGACCACGACATCCCTCGCTGTTGGTTTTCTGCCTTATTCAACCCCCAAACTATTCGTCATCGGTCTATTTTTGCAGCAAATTATTTTGGTACTCGGTATAACTATCCAGAAATGGTTCTGGTAAGCCATCCAACTACCGATATTCCGAAAAAACGGAAGGATAAAGACAGAGACAGACTGCATAGGTCCAAAACTGCCGATGACACTTCTGTTAAGCTAGTCACCAGTCCGGTACTCAGTGAGGCGCTTTTGCAGCCCCTGATACCCGCTACTTTAGATTCGCAAGCCTCTACTGAGACCCATTTGGAGTCCAGTATGCCGCGAGATGCTTCTTCAACTATGGAACCTGCAGATGTGTTTGTCTTGGATAGGTCCGGAACCGCTGTGCAGGCACCGGCTTCTGAGGGTTTATTCAGGTCTACGGACTTGTATTTTAAACCGACGCCATCTTCTTCATCGAGGCCTAAAACTCGACCCACACCTAGAAAACCATCCAAACCGCTTGGTCAGGCCCATATGCCTAAAAAACAAATGCTTAGAATGGCTGAAGACCTTGTTACTTTAATTAGGGGAAGCCAGCCTTCCCCCTCTGAGACCTAGAACTGATTTTCCTCTGATTCTTCTGATCAGGATTCTGATATTTATGATGTCCTTCAAGGATGCATCTGCAGTCCTAACAAATGGGTTGTCCTGTCGTCAGGCAGCCCTTCGGTCGGCCGGATTCCAAAGTCTGGGTCTGGCCTCGGCTGGTGTCGCACTTCACCCGACGTCATCTCTGCTGGTCTTCGGGTATAAAGGCATCAGCCGACGCCATTTTCCCCAGTCTTTCTTGCCACGTGGCGCCCGAAGCAGAAGCTGTTCGCAAGTGCCGGTCGGTCAGATCCAGAGATTACTACTACCGAATACTACCGAAGACTTCTAAAAGCTAAGTACCCCGTTGGGGACTCTTTCTTGCCTCAGCCGATGTCAGAAAAAGTGAATAACTGTTTAACTTGTGGGAAACAAATACCTCATAAAGATTTCCACTCTTACTGCTTACCTTGTTTAGGCCCAGACCACGACGTAGCAGCCTGTTTAGCCTATGCTTCTTTCAACCGACGGCTTAGGCGTCGGTCGGAGTTTGCTGAACAGTTTTCGGCTCAGATTTTGCGTACATTATGCCGCCGGATCCTCCGACTTCTCAAATTGTTAAAGACGCAAAGAAAAGACCGACACTCGCGGTCAGCGGTTTCGGCCGAAACCACGGTTAAGCAAACCGCGAGTGTCTCGGTTTCAGCCGAAACCGAGCAAACGGGTCAATCTTCAGCCGAATCCATTACTACTACCGAGGCTCCTGCTACCCTAGTTGAATCGGCCTCTGAAGTTTTGCCTACTAATGTGGTTTCTCTAGAATTATCGGACACCATCTCTTTGGATGTCTCTACCCCAGCACGTGGTGCTGCTAGGCCTCCTGCAGCCATGTCTATAAAGGCCTTTGCCAGGGCTAAAGCAGCCAAAACTGCTAAGTCTGTACCTGTTAAGCCCCCCTCTCACAGGCCCAGTTCCAGTTCCCAAATGCTTACTCTGGCAGACGATCTCATCTCTTTAATAAGGGGATCCCAATCTCACCCAGACAGGGCCTCTCAACCTCCAGAAAAGAGACCTAGAGCAGAGCCCCCTGAGCCACTGTCCTCAGATGACTCTTCTAATGTTTCAGACAATACAGACCATCCAGAAGCTCCTTTTTCTACTTATGAAGATTCTGATGCTGAAGAATCTATTCCTTCTGCCTCTCCACCAGAGGAATTTTCCTTTGGGGAAACCTTACATGCCATGAGAGAGCAATTCCAATGGCAGGGACAAGATTTCTCAGATTCAAGAAAAAGGCTTAGGACCTTTCTACACTTACCGCAACATAGGCCCTTAGCTATACCTCCAGTTCTTCCTGTTGTGGATGATGCATTTAATGATGTTTGCACTGCTCCTGATACTTTACCTCCAGCCCCTGCCAAGCCCGATAGGTTTTACAGGGTACCAGACACTCATCACCACCTATACAAGGCTCCCCTTGCAGATCCTGAGACTATCTCCCAGGGGCCTAAGGCAGTAGCTTCGACCTCAGCGAAAAACCCTCTCCTTCTGAAAGGGATTCCAGGTCCTTAGAGAGATGGGGCAAAAAGTATACACCTCTGCTACTCTCTCAGCTAGAGCTTTGAACTGTCAGTTTCATATGATCCAATACCAAGAGTTTATGCTTGATCAGTTAACTAAGAAACTGTCCTCTGATGATTCCTTAGATAAGAAATATGTTTTAGAAATGGTGAATAACATTCAGCAGGTTAGTAACCATTCTTTAAAATGTGGCTATGATGCACTGGAGGCTTCATTTAGATCAGCCATGACTGGCACAGTTATAAGAAGACATGCATGGTTGAAAGAACAGGTCTTGCCGGATCATGTTAAAGCAAAACTATTAGATGCTCCTATGGATAAGGTCAGTCTATTTGGTTCTCCTGCCCAGCAAGTAATGAAGAAAATGAAAGAGAAGGCAAAATCTGTACAAACAGTTAAAGATTTCTTACAGGTTCAGCCCCCAAGGTTTAGCAGGAACTGGCCTTCCAAAAATTGGTCCTTTCCAGACTCCTCTAAATCTCAGAGAGGCAGGAATAGACGTTCCAGAGGCAGAAATCAATCCAGAGGAGGTGCCTACAGAGGACGCCAATGGCAAGGCAATAACCAACGAGGCACAGACACAACCACTGCCACTACAAGAGGACAAACGCAGTGACTTGGCTCTGACACCGCCTTCCAGGGAACAAATAGCAGCACCCTTAGGCGGAAAGTTAGCCTTATTTTCAAAAAATTGGCACTATATCACAAGAGACAAGTGGATTTTGCAAACTATAGACCAAGGCTACAGGTTTCATTTCCACACCTTACCAGTAAAAAGAGGAATGCCAAACCTACCACCAAATCAAAAAACAGAAGCTCTAAAACAGATAGCTCAATTAACAAAGATGAGAGCTGTGGAAAGGGTGCCACCTACAGAACAGGGCAAAGGATTTTATTCCAGACTCTTCCTAGTACCAAGAAAAGAGAAAAGTTGGAGACCTATTCTCGACCTCTCCGCTTTAAACACATTCATCATTGTTCCAAAATTCAAAATGCTGACCCTACAGCAACTTCTTCCCATGCTGGGCAAGGAGTGTTGGCTGGTAACTCTAGTTCTCAAGGAGGCATACCTGCACGTCCCCATACGACCAAATTGCAGAAGATACCTCAGATTTCTTGCAGGATCAGAGCATTATCAATTCTCAGCATTGCCCTTTGGCTTATCTACTGCGCCCAGAGTATTCACAAAATGCCTGGCATCAGTAATCGCCATTGCAGGCTACAGGAATCCAAATTTATCCATACCTGGACGACTGCCTGATACAAGCGGACAACGAAAGCAAGCTGACACAAGACTTACAAAGAGTCATTTGCTTACTACAAGCCCTGGGATACACAGTCAATTTAAAAAGTCAAGACTGATACCATCCCAAACAAGAACATTCTTGGGTGCAGAATTGGACACAGTAAAACAGATGGCATTCCTAACTGCAGAAAAACAAGAACATCTCCTCTTTACTTCTTGGCATTAACAAAGCAGAACAAACTAACAGCAAGGAAAGTACTGCAGGCCTTGGGCTTCATGGCATCATGCATAATCCTGGTCCCCATGCCAGACTGCATATGAGAAAGCTACAGTGGTACCTAAAGAATTTATGGTCTCAACACAGGCACAGCTTAGAAACCGAAATACCACTAATCCCATGCCTGAAACAAGAGTTCCTATGGTGGACTCAAGCATGCCAGTCAAACCCAGGTTTGCCCTTCCACAACATTCAAGCAAGCCAAACCATCACAACGGACGCCTCAGACCTAGGTTGGGGGGCCCACATGCTGGACAAATGCATTCAAGGATTATGGACTCCAGATCAGCTGCACCTGCACATAAATCAAAAAGAAATGCTGGCAGTAAAACTAGCAATCCAGAATTTCAGACCATTTCTCAAAGAAGGCCAATTACTGATAAGGACAGACAACACCACAGTCATGTGGTACATCAACAAACAGGGAGGCACTCATTCATACCCCCTATGTCGAATGGCTCTGGACCTATGGAATATGGCTCTGAGCTACAACATTCAGTTACAGGCAATATTTGTACCGGAAAAGAAAACATCCTAGCAGACATGTTAAGCAGAACTACCTCGGATGCTCACGAATGGATGCTACACCCGACATCTTCAAGGCCATCACAAAAAATGGGGAATGCCACAAATAGACCTATTCACATCCCCACTCAATCACCAGATCAAGAAATTCTGCACAAGGACATACCACCCACTGGCTTGGAAGGTGGACTCTCTATCCTTCAGTTGGAAAGACCTGACAGCATATGCATTTCCACCTCTTCCTTTGATGCACAAGGTACTACTGAAAATCAAAGAGGAACGCCCAAGGATAATTCTGATAGCTCCAAATTGGCCAAGACAACATTGGTATCCATTGCTGAGGAGCATGTCTCGGGAACGTGGACACTACCCTGATTCCTTTGATGTTAACTCAGAGCGACTACAACATCCTGCATCCAAACCTGAAAACTCTGCAACTGACTGCCTGGAACATTACATAGGAGCAACTAACCCAGATTTATCCCAAAGGGTTAAAGACATTATCCTTGAGGCCCGCAGACCTTCAACAAGAAGGAACTATGCAGGAAAATGGAAAAGGTTTGTCATTTGGAGTACTGAAAGAGGGAAAGATGTGTCAAAGATAGATATTGCCAACATCCTGGAGTATTTGGCAGAGCTTCTCCATACAGGCCTGTCCTATTCCTCCATCAAGATACATGCATTAGCTATTTCTGCAGAATACAGCTTCGATCCCCCTGTCTTCTCACACCCTCTACTCAGGCAGTTCCTCAGAGGAATCAAGAATGTAAAACCTCCTAGGAAACCACCATTACCAGCATGGGACTTGAACTTTGTGCTAGAAAAATTGACACTCCCTCCATTCGAACCAGCAGCAACAGCAGACCTTCAACACCTATCCTGGAAAACTGCTTTCCTACTGGCAATTACTTCAGCAAGGAGGGTTTCGAACTACAGGCCTTAATGGCAGTACAACCCTTCCTAATCTTCCATCAAGATAGAGTGTCCATGAGAACTAATCCTACATTTATGCCTAAGGTGGTATCCAGAGTGTCTCTAAACCAGGCAATCCACCTACCTACCTTCTTTCCCAATCCACAGAACAGGGGGAAAGACTGCTGCATACCTTGGATGTACACAGACAGTTGCGCTACTACCTGGACAGAACCAAGGGCAATAGAAAAACTGACCAGCTTCTAGTAGCTTATGCAACAGGAAGGAAGGAAAAGCAATTTCAAACAGACAATCTCCAAGTGGATAGGAAATTGCATAAGATTCTGTTACTCCTACCATGGAAAGCAAATTCCACAGAACATAAGGCCTCATTCTACAAGGGCTACAGCCACTACCACAGCTTTCTTACGAGGAGTGGCTACCAAGGACATTATTGAGGCGGCTACTTGGACCTCCGTGCATACATTTGCCAAGCATTATAACTTACCTCTATACTCTAGATCCCGAGCAGGCTTTGCCACTGCTGTTTTGCAAGTGATCCTAACTACACCATAATTCTTCTTCCTCCTCCCTAGTTTGGCTATGGTATTCTACCCATTTGTTAGGACTGCAGATGCATCCTTGAAGGACATAGTACAGTTTTGTACCTACCATAAATGTAGATGTCCGAACAGGATAGCATCTGCAGTCAGGATTACCCACCCTCCTTCCCTCTGTGGTACTCCTAGGTATTTACCCTCCTAATAGCTAGCTGGGGATCTCTTATGGTGTATTTGTTTGTATATATGTACATACATGCTTATTTTTTGTGTTTGCCTTCTACTTTTTGGAAACATTGGCATTTATCCAAAATTTAGCTTTCCAAGAGGGCAACTGGCATCTGGGGCAAGAAACACTGAGGAAAATGGCGTCGGCTGATGCCTTTATACCCGAAGACCAGCAGAGATGACGTCGGGTGAAGTGCGACACCAGCCGAGGCCAGACCCAGACTTTGGAATCCGGCCGACCGAAGGGCTGCCTGACGACAGGACAACCCATTTGTTAGGACTGCAGATGCTATCCTGTTCGGACATCTACATTTATGGTAGGTACAAAACTGTACTTTTCTTTTGATTACCAGGATTTGCCCTTATCTACCTATGAGGATTCTGATACAGAGGATTCCATTTTCTCTGCTTCCCCTCCAGAAGATTTTTCTTTTGGTGAAACCTTGCATACTCTTAGGGAGCATTTCTGCTGGGAAAGCCAGGATTACTCTGACTCCAAAATGAGGCTTAGGGAATTCTCACTCCTTCCTCAACACAGGCCTTTAGCTATCCCCCCTGTTCTGGGCATTGTAGATGATGCTTTCTTGGAATCTAGCCTGTCCCCAGACACCTTACCTCCAGCTCCCAAGAACCCTGACAGGTTTTACAGAGTATCTGACTCTCACAAATTTCTTTTCAAGAATCCTACTGTGGATCCAGAGACCATTTCCCAAGGTCCAAAGGGTATTAAGGCTACAACTGCCAAAAATCCTACCCCTTCTGATAGAGATTCTATAGCCTTGGACAGATGGGGTAAGAAGGTTTACACTTTGCTACTTTGGCCATTAGGTTCATAGGTTGGTACTAGGCTATCAGCCCTAGGGCCTATACAAGCCTAGCCATAACAATTCCCTGGCTATTTCTTCCCACACTATTTACTTCCCTGGACCCCTGTCTAGCAGGGCGACTGACGTGATCCCTGGGCTGAATTTCCTTTCTCCCATCCAGTCGTCGAGATTCCTTTTGAAGAGGGCCAAAGAGGCACTCTGCTTGACATGTATGGGCAATCTATTTCAGAGTCTGGGGAGTCTCTGGGTCAGGAACCTATCCCTCCAGCATATTTTGTTTATTGTGATGACAAGGTTTAGATCCCTGGAGCATGTGGTTCTGAGGGATTGGGATTTCTTTAAGTGTAGCATGTCCAACAGCTCTGGGTGTGACATGGCCTTGTATGTTAAGCAGAGATTGCCTCTGAGTAGATGATATGCGACAGACTATAGCTGGAGTTTTTTTAAGGCGGTCAGCGTAGGGCATCTGCTTTAGGCCTGTGATTCTTTTAGTGAGGTATTTCTGCGGCCTTTCCAGTTGTTGCAGATGTCTTGAGAGGTACATACCAAATGGGGTGTTGTATTCTATAATGGGTCTAATGAGGGATGAGTACAATGAGACAGTGACCTCCTTTTTTTCTGGATGAAAAGCCCTTAGTAATGAGGTGTGCCACATAGAAGGATTTCTAGACTGTTGTGGCGATGTGGTTATTGAAGGTGAGACCACTGTCCACCTGTGTCCCTAAGTCTCTTATCACAATGTCGGTGTTTAGTGTACTACGGCCTTAAATTGCCAGTTTCATATGTTAAAGTAACAGCAGCATATTATGGGACTGCTTAAACAGAAAATGTTGATTCCTGACTGTGCTGAACCCAAAGATTTACAGGATTTAATACATTCTGCTGAACAAGTTGGTAAACATACTTTGTAATGTGGTTTTGATTCTTTAGAAGCATCTTGCAGGGCTGCTGTCACTGGGTCTGTACTTTGAAGGCATGCTTGGCTTAAGGAGCAAAACTTGCCAGATCATGTTAAAGCTAAATTGCTGGATGCTCCCTTAAACCAAGACCGCCTGTTTGGCAACAAAGAAAAAGTCCTCAAAAAGATGGAGGAAATAGCTAAATCTATGCAAACTGTTAAAGTTTCCTGCAGGTACAGCCACCCAGATGTAGTAGGCATTGGCCTTCAAAGAATTGATCCTTTCCAGCCTCTTCCAGGCCTTCCCAGTCCAAACCCAGGAACAGCAAACCACCTAGATTACAGGCTCAGGCTGCGCACAGGCCTAAGCAGTGGGGGGCTCCCACTTCCAAAGCAGGGAGTAGTAAGACACCCCCTTACGGCAAAATGGCACCATGACTTAACCTTAACCCTTCCAAGCCCTGCTCAGCTGCCTGCTACCTTAGGGGGAAAGCTTGCCCTACATGCAAAAAACTGGGAACTCATTACCCAGGACAAATGGGTTTTGAATATAGTTTCCCAAGGACACAAATTCCACTTCCACACCCTACCAACCCCAAACGGTTGGCCAGACCTACCCCTAAATCAGTGGGCAGAGGCTCAACAGCAGGCTCTCTCTAAGTATTAGGGCTATCCAACCTGTCCCAGCAGAAGAAAAGAGAGAAGGTTTTTATTCGAGACTTTTCCTGGTACCCCTGAAAAGACAGCTCCTGGTGTCCTATCCTGGACCTCTCTATTCTAAATGCTTTTTTGGTAATCCCAAAATTCAAGATGCTAACACTTCAACTTCACTGCTTCCTTTGCTAGGCAAAGATGCCTGGTTGGCAACCTTGGACTTAAAGGAAGCTTACCTGCACATTCCAATAAGGGAATCTTGCAAGAAATACCTACGCTTCAGGGCAGGCTCTATGCACCGTCAGTTCTCTGCACTTCCCTTTGGCTTATCTACTGCGCCCAGAGTATTCAGAATGTGTCTAGCTCCAGCATTTGCATTTTGCAGGCAGAGAAAAATTCAAATATATCCATACTTGGACGATTGTCTGATTCAGGCAGAAAGCCAGAATTTGCTATTAAAACATCTGGCATTCGTAAAGAAACTTCTAAACTCACTGGGGTATACCATAAACGAAAATAAGTCTCACCTAGTACCCTGCCAACAAATTGTATTCCTGGGAGCAAGCTTGAATACAACTTCCCAGATGGCTTTCCTCATTCCAGAGAAACAAGTTTATTTGACAACGTACTTCAAACTACTGGCCACAAAGACCCAGCTATCTGCAAGGAAAATCCTGCAAGCCTTGGGGTTCATGGTCTCTTGCATTCTATTAATTCCATATGCAAGACTGCATATGAGGAAACTACAATGGTATCTAAAAAGCCTATCGTGTCAACATTCTCCGGACCTGGAATCAATGATTCCTATCATTCCATGTATAAAGACAAGAGTTCGTTTGGTGGGCAGAGGCCTGCTACCACAACAAGGGGCTCCCATTCACTCTACCTCCTGATGCCCAAACCTTAACAGACGCATCAGACTATGCATGGGAGGCCCACTTGGCAGGGCAGTGCATTCAGGGCAAATGGAACCCGAGACAGATGCACCTGCATATCAACCAAAAAGAAATGTTAGCTGTACAGAATTCTCTGACAGCCTTTAAGGACCACATTCTTCCAGGACAATTATTGGTAAAGACAGACAACACCACAGTTATGTGGTGCATAAACAAGCAGGGGGGAACCCACTCGTACCCTCTCTGCAGAATAGCCATGGCTCTGTGGAACACAGCCTTGAGCTACCAAGTGCACCTACAAGCTCAATTCCTGCCAGGCGAGCTAAATTCACTGGCAGACAACCTAAGCAGAAATCTAATGGACTCACACGAGTGGAAACTGGAACCAAAATATTCTACTCCTTGAGAAACAAATGGGGGAATCCAGAGATAGACCTGCTTGCTTCCCCTCAGAACTACCAGTTGGACAAATTCTGCACAAGGACCTCCCACAGTCAAGCTTGGAAAGTGGATGCCCTGTCCTTTACCTGGAAGGCCTCTCAGTTTATGCCTTTCCCCCTCTGTCTCTCCTCTTGAAGGTTCTGCTAAAGATCAAACAGGTCAAACCAAGGACAATAGTGATTGCACCAGACTGGCCATGACAGCACTGGTCCCTCTCTTGCGCAGTATGACACTGCTGGAACCATGGCACCTGCCTCAGACCCCTTCCCTGCTGTCCCAGCAGGAGGGCCAGATTCTGCACTCTCAGCTTCAAAATCTGAACCTTGCAACCTAGCTAATTCCTTGAGCTCTCCAATAGCATCTCTCTGTAAGCAGGTACTAGATGTCATTCTGGAAGCAAGGAGGCCTAGTACTAGAAAATCTTATGTTGAAAAGTGGAAAAGATACTGTTCCTGGAGCCCGGACTCCGGGGATGGGCACAACGGTGCCCAGCTTACCGTATATTTTTCAGTACTTAATAAGCTCCTCAAGGGTCTTTCCTTCTCATCAATTTAGATTCATGCCTCTGCCATTTCAGCACATTATAATACTGAACCACCGCTCTTCTCTCACTCCCTGATAAAGCAGTTCCTCAGAGGGGCCAAAAATTTAAGACCCCCCCCCCCCCAGGAGAGCCCCTACTCCAGCCTGGGACCTTAACTTTGTATTGGAAAAGCTCACTCTCCCTCCTTTTGAGCCAGCTGCAACTGCAGAGTTGAAATTCCTTTTTTGGAAAACAGCCTTCCTTCTAGCCATCACTTCAGCAAGAAGAGTGTCTGAATTACAGGCCCTCGTGGCAGTGGAGCCCTTCATTATCTTCCATGCAGACAGGGTGTCCCTCAGGACCAATCCTTCCTTTATGCCCAAGGTGGTGTCTAATGTGGCCCTTAATCAGTCCATTCATTTGCCCACCCTTTTCCCTAATGCACAAAACAAAGGAGAATGAATACTGCACTCTTTGGACATGCACAGACAACTTAGATTTTATTTGGACAAGACTAATCCTCTCAAAATCTGAACAGCTGCTAGTTGGCTTTGCTGCAGGGGCAGAGGGGAAGGCCATTTCAAAGCAAACCATTTCTAAGTGGATAGCCCATTGCATTCATTTCTGCTATAAGCACCATGGAAAATCTACCCCACAGGGGATAAGATCACATTTCACCAGGGCTGCATCTACCTCTACAGCCTTTCTCAGAGGTGTCCCTACCACGGACATCCTAGAAGTTGCTACCTGGAGCAATGTACATATCTTCACCAAACATTACTACATGCCTATTTTTTCTAAATCCAGAGCTGGTTTTGCCACTGCAGTCTTGCAGGGCTTAATAGCTGGTCCTTATTCTCTCTAAACTTTCTCCGCCCTTCCTTTGCTTTGGAAATCAACCCAAATGTATTGACTGCAACAGTGAAACATGAAGAACATAGTACAGTTGTGTACACTTACTATAAATGTAGATGTTCGAGTGTATTCACTGTTGCAGTCCTGGTTACCCTCCCTCCAGCCCCCTGACTTCTCTTGGCTCTACCTTCCTTCTTGTTTGGTGCATTTAAGCTTTCTGGTGTATTTGATTTTTGCTGGAGGTGTAACCTAGCATATAATTTCTTCCCACTATGGGGGCATCTGACATATGGGGCAAGAAAAACTGATGTAATGGCGTCGGCTGCATGTTTTATACCCCTGACATCATGGAAGAAGAGACCGCATCCGATGCAGGAATCCCAATACTTTGATATTCAGGCTGGCTGAGGGCTACCTGCAGGCAGATAACCCAAATGTAATGACTGCAACAGTGAATACACTCTAATATCTACATTTATGGTAAGTGTACACAACTGTACTTTTTAAGGTGTTTATCAAAGTTTAAGGTAGTTTGCAGTTTTGTAGACAGAGGCATACTGATTTTATTAGACAAATTATGTTTTAAAGTGAGTTTAAAAATTTTAAAAGCTTCCAGTTGTGTGATTGAGGGAGATAGGGCGTTCCATAGCTTAGATACAGTGTGTGTGTTGGTGGTTTGTCCTGCCCTTTTATTGGGTTTGGAAACTTGTAGGAGTTGTTAGTGGATCAAATGTTTCTGGTGGGGGTATAGGATAGAAAGGAGAGGGGAATAGCTCTCAACCTTCCTTCTCCAAAATGAGGAACACTAGCCCTCATAATGTGGAACAGATAGGCAAAATGTGAACACATACTAATGGCTTACTAACAACTTCAGCTAGGAAGGTCATTGGATAGTTAAAATATGCTGATTTTACTTATAAAGAATATATTTTAATGAATTAATATGATTCATTTCTATTTTCCATGGATTTCACTTAAAAAAAATCCAAACACTGAATGTGTTGCAGATCCTATCAATGTGCAACTTCGAGGATGAACTTTTTAAGACCCCAAATGAGGTACATTCCTCATAATGAGGTACACTTGAAAGGTATGGATAGGGGCAGTTATCTTTGTTGTATATTAGTTTATGAGCTAATGTTAGTTGGGTGTAATTAAGGAAATGGTGGAATTCGAGCCTGTTCAATTCCTTAATGGCTAGACAGTGGCAAGTTTTGTATGGTGATCCAATGGCAAATGTTGCTGTTTTGTGGTAGCGCGAGTGAAGTTTGTTGCTTAGGGATGTATGTAGATTAGTGAAAATTGGGGAGCCATAGAGAAAGGATGGAAATAGGAGGGTGTTTGCCAGATTTCCATGTATGTTTTCTGTCTATAGAGTTTGCTTAATTTAATATTTTATTTTTATTTTTTAATTTTTTTTAATTGCGTTTAGAGTATGTTGCTCAAAGGATAATTTGTCATCAATAGCGATGCCCAGTAATTTTTTCTTGTCTTGGAGTAAATTGTGAAGTCATGTGTTGGTGGTTTAGATGAAAGCAGTAGTAGTTTGGAGATTTTAGGATGTAGAAGTTGTGCTTCATTTAACCATGTTTCTGTGTTTGTAAAGGCAGTTTGTATTATTTCAGAGAAGTTTTTGGAAGAGGATATAGTGGTAGAATCATCAGTGTATTGGATGATTGAAATTTGAGCGGAGACTGAGTGGAGATTATTTATGAACACACAAAATAGCAAAGGTCCCAGAGTAGACCCCTGTGGGGCGCCTGTTTTATTGACTATGTATACCAATTGTATATTTTGACACATAACTGATTGTTGTCTGTTGAGATAATTAGAGTACTAGGTAAGGGAGTGTTGGGAGCATCCTAGAGTCACAAGTTGCTGAATTAGTTTAATATGTGATACTGTGTTGAATGCTTTGGACAGGTCTAGTAAAAGTACTGATGTTTGTAGACCATTGTCCAAAGCCTTATTCACAGCATCAGTAAAGGACAGAAGAGCTGTTATAGTACTGTGCTGGTCAAAGCCATGTTGGGTAGGGGCAAGAAGATTATTGCAGATGTGTTTTAGTAGCTGACTTTGTATACATTTTTCTAGTATTTTAGGTAATGGAGAGAGGCTGGAGATGGGATGATAGTTGAGTCATTTGTGGTTCTGCCTTTGTGCAGAGGTGTTATAATGGACTTTTTCCAGATTTGAGGGATTATGCACTCTGAGACAGATCTATTAAATTAGACTAGAGACAGGGTAAGCTATAGTTTTGGCACTAAGTTTCAAATATTCGGAGGGAAGGTAGTCAGTAGATAAGGAGCAAGGTTTTAGTTTATTTAGTAACTTGAAAACTAGTTTATTTAGTAACTTGAATACTAGTTTATTTAGTAACTTGAATACTTGGGAGGTGAGAATGAGTTTTAAGGAAAAAGTAGGAATTATTGGGGTGTTGTTTATTTCATTATGGAGTGAAGGGTGAGAGTTGGAGACTTTAGGAGGAGTTTGTGTTGCTTGTGTTATTGCTGGTGGAATTATCCATATTGGGTGGGGGTTTAACAAGTTTAGCAATGCTGTCTATGAAGTGGGAGTTGAAAATAAGGGCTATTTGTTGATGGTCTTTGTAAGGAAAGCGTGATGGAGTTTGTGGAATTCCAGGATTAAGGAGTGAAGACTGATTTCCAGAATTTTTGGGGGGTTATTACTTGCACTAAATTGTTTTGAGAAGTAGTTTATATCATTTTTAACTAATTTCTTTGCTTTATTATGAAGTAATTTGAGGTTGCTTTCATTTGCTTGAGTTTTATTTTTGGGCCCTTCTTTCCAAGCTTGGTCTCTTGATCGAAGCATTTGTTTAACTACTAAAAACAATAAGCAAAAAAAAAAAAAAAAAAGATGTTATGTAGTCCTGTCTCTCCTACATTCTTCACTTGTGGTTCGGAGCCAAATGTCGGCTCCGACTTGGCCTATTTACTAGATCGAAAGTCGTTTATTGGCTGGGCTAAGATGGTATCCCACAATACACTATTCCACATCTCCAGATCTCGTTTGCCACTTGTAGAGCTCGGATGTGATCTCGACTTGGCTGAGGCTAAGTATTGAAAAAGTCTATTTTTTGTGGAAAATCTTTCACTAATTCTTGACTTAAATAATTGTGTTATTCAATAGAGTAGTTTTTAGTGGTGTTGCTGCTTTGTTTTTGTAGAGTGCGAGTGTGTGGTATCCCTTACACCCTTGGGCTAGGCCCGGTTAAGTTAGAGGACCTAGTCCTCCTTGTGTGCTTGTCTGGTTAGTTTCTTAATTTGCTTTGAGAAACGTTTTAATTAGAGGTTCTTCCCTATGTCTTGTTTGTGTTCTTTCGGTGTTTTTGCTTTCTGTGTTAACAGTTTCCCGCCCTTTTGTGGTAGCGGCTGCTACTATTTGCTAGAATGTCTAAGGAACAAAAAGAGCATAAGACCTCGGGCTTTAAAAAGTGTACCAAGTGTGCCTAGAAAATGTCTATCACAGACTGACATTCGCTCTGTGTTTACTGTCTTGGAGCCGTCCATCTTCAAGAGTCGTGCAGTTTCTGCCACACCTTTAGTCCTTGGGTGCTCCAAGAGAGGAAAAACAAATTGATCCTAAAGGGACTGTTAAAACCGTCCTTTGAGGAGGATTTAGGTTTGGCTCCCAGTCGGTCTAAATCCAAGAAGAGGTCGCCAGCTCCATCTATTGTTTCGGAGCCACCTTCTAAAATTTCCATTGTGGAATCTGCTTCCTCGGCTCCACCGACTTCGGGGCCACAGGAAGTGACTGTATCGACCGAGTCTGCGACCGCTCCGATAATTTTGGTACCCATTCGGAGCCGGTCGCCAAGTTTAAGGCAAACTTCTCCAGACAGGAGGTCTGCTTCTCCATCTATTTCCTCCATATCCTCCAGGCTTTCAGATTTGGATGTAGATAGGGTGGTGCAGAGGCTCCTACAGTCGCCGGTGTTGGCCAAACTTTTCTCGGCTCCGACCCAGTCGGCTCTGGAGCCAGCTCTGTTGGTTGTACCTGCTGTTCCTCCTCCAAGCGCATCCTTGTCGTCGGAGCCAGTAAGTTCTGCTCCGAAGGACGTTCCTGTGCCGCCGCCAATCCCCCAGCGGGGTTTATTGATGCCAGCATCGGCTCCGACCCTGTCTGCTCCGTCCAAAGGGTTCGAGACTCTGGTCTCCTCTGTCAGGCCCGAGGCGGAGGTCTCGGAGCACCAGTTGGTGCCGAGCCTCCCCCTTGGCGCCTCGGCTGTGGGGACTCCGGTCCCGGTCATGGCCTTGGAAGGTGGTCGGTCCTCCGATTCGGGAGGTCCCGCCTTCGAGGCTATGCGAAATGCGTTGGCTAGGTCAGCTACTTCTCTCGGATCGGTCCTTCTGTCCCCTACGACACTAGCGAGAGCTTCTGACCTCTACCTATCCATGGACAGCAGAGCGCAAGGGCCTAAGGATACCTCCATGAGTGGTCTCCTTCTTTCTGAAGGGCTCTCAAAGTCTGTGCCTGAGGAACCCCCCAGAAAGAAAGCTTGCAAGAGGAAGCACATAGACTCCCAGGACAAGTCCCTCGCTTCCGATACTGACCTCGAGGAGTCGGAGGGGTCCCCTAAGTCTTCCTCTGAGGATGTTTCGTTCTCCGATATCCTGGAGATCTTGAAACAAAGAGGAGACTGGCCTTCCAAAATCCCCCCCGAGGAGGATCCAATATTCCTTAAGGCCTTTGGTGCTCAGCCCTCCGCCTCCTAGGTGTCTCCACCCTTCGATGAGCTCCTGGACCTTATTTGTCGAAGGGTGTGGGAGACTCCTGACTCTGTGGAGCCGGTTCCTCGACGCCCCAACAAATTTTTGTCTGCTCCCCAAGGGAAAGAATTTTTGACAAAGGGAGTCCCGGTAGATGCTATGGTGGTGGCAGCTGCCACGCAGAAGGAAGTTGCAGAGTCTTCCTCTTCGGTCCATCCCCCTAATAAGGAGTCTAGGACGAATGATCGGTACGGAAGCGTACACTGTCTTCAGCGACTTTTACCTTGCGGTCGCTGAATTATTTGTCTCGCTTCACGTGGCTCCAGAGAGATCTCCTCAAGGAGTTAGGAGATACTCTAACGGGTAACGTGCCTGAGGCGGTGACTCAAACGGTCAATGCTCAGCTCTCTACCCTCAACTCCATTGCTAACTCATCCATGTGACTGATTTCGTACGCGGCCGAGGGAGCTAGTAGGGCGGCTAGATCAGGGGTGGCCCTCAGGAGGCAAGCCTGGCTACGCCTGTGTCATTTTGCAGAGGCCTTTAAGTCTTCCTTTACTGATGCCCCCTTCGACGGTTCCTCCTTGTTTGGGACCAAAGTCAAGTCAAAGACACTCACCAGGTGCGAGCAAGAGGGAAAGACCTTGTCTGCCGTGGGAGTCCGTTTTTCCCTCCCATCGAGGCCTTATCCCAAGGCTCAGCGAGGGGGAAAGATGTGGTTCAAAAAATCGCAAAGGTCCTTTCCCTACCGCACAGGGTGAGACCCCCCCCGAGGCAGGGGAGGGGTGGTCGTATTCAGGGAGATGTCGCCCCAGAGGCAGAGGGGGCCCACGCAATTTGGGGGACCGTGATTCTTTCCGCAGTTCCCCATACTCTCATTCCTGTGGGTGTGCCCGACTGTGCTTCTCCGGAGCCAGTCATGGGTTGAATTTCCCAGTATCCGGAAGCCTGGGCCAACATCACCCAGGACAGATGGGGATTAGGGATAATCGCCGGAGGTTACACCATCCCATTTCACTCCACACCTCCTCCCATCAAAAAGATCCCAGATGTTCCACCCAGTCAAAGGGATCAGGCAGCAACAGAGGTTTCTCAGCTGCTAGGAAAAGGAGTCATCCAATCAGTCCCCCCAGACCAGATCGGATTAGGGACTTACTTGAGATTCTTTTTGGTGCCGAAAAGAACATGGGACCTGAGACCCATTTTGGATCTCAGCCGGCTCAATCATTATGTACACAAGTCCAAATTCCAGATGGTCACGCTACAATCGATTCTCCCGTTATTGGGAAAGGAAGTATGGATGTGCTCCATCTTACCTGAAGGATGCTTATTATCATATCAAAATGGACAGAGCATCCACATGTCATCTACGCTTCCGGCTGGGAGCCAGACACTTCCAGTTTTGAGCCCTGCCCTTTGGTCTCACCATCACCAAGTGCATGGCAGTGGTGACAGCTTACTTGAGACATCAAGGATTCCAGGTGTTTCCGTACCTGGACGACTGGTTCCTATCCTCCCACACCAAGCATCTACTGCTTCAAAACAGAGATACTGTTATCGATCTTTATCATCAGTTAGGCATCACAATAAACTGGAAAAAAATCTGCCTTGCTTACCCTCACAGCGTGTCTTATTTATAGGGGCAGAGTTGGACACTATTCGGTTGAGAGCGTTCCTACCTATGGAGAGGATCACAGGGTTACAACTACAGGTTCGGATGATGATACCTCTGACACGCGTGAGGGCAAGACTAGTGCTTCATTTACTGGGGACAATGGCATCCACTATTATGATGGTCCCGTTAGCGAGGTTGCATATGAGGATCCTACAGTGGCTCCTATTCGCCCAATGGTCCTTTCAAAGACTACCACTATCCCGTCCGATCTTAATCACGGACAAATGCAAGCAGGACCTCAGTTAGTGGCTATGCACCAACAATTTAAACTTAGGGAAACCCTTTGTTTCACCCAGCCCGGTAGCCACAGTGACCACGGACGCCTCCCGGATAGGGTGGGGGGGGCATTATCTCTGCAGGATGGTCCAAGGCACTTGGCAGGAACACGAGATAGACTTGCACATCAATGTCCTGGAGATGAGGGCAGTGCTCCTGGCGTTGCAGGCGCTTCAAGATGTCCTCCCCATAGGGACTACTGCGATACACTCGGACAATGTCAGTAGTGTGGTATCTCAACAAACAAGGAGGAACCAGATCGTACCCACTATGCAGGGAGGCCATGAGAGTGTGGAATTGGGCGATAGCTTCCCAGCGGGCCTTGGTGGCAACGCACATCCTGGGGAAAACCAATGTGATCGCAGACAGGCTAAGCAGGGTGATCCTCATGCCCTACGAGTGGTCCCTGAACCGCCAGGTGGCGGACAGCATTTTCAGCAAATGGGGTCAGCCGTGCTGTGACCTGTTTACCAGCCCTCTCAATGCCAAATGCAGTGACTACTTCTCGCTGACTCCCCCACCGGGGGATCTCCAAGGGACGCTCTGGTGCACAACTGGCCCTCTGGTCTGCTGTATGTTTTCCCTCCGATGTTCATCGTGTTACCCTGCTGCAGTCATCACACTTGGGTTATTCTGCCGTCAGGCGGTCCCGCAGTCGGCCGGATTTCCATAGTCTTGGTCCGACGTCAGTTGCTGTCGCCTCATCCCTGATGTCAGTGAGCCAGGGGTACATATACTGCAACCAACGCCATTTTCTTCAGTCTTTCTTGCCGTGCGGTGCCCGAAGCAAAAGCAGTTCGCAAGTGCCGGTCGGCCGACTCCTGAGATTGTTGAATTCGAATTTCAGACCGAAGTCTTCTATAAAGCTAAGTACCCCATTGGGGAAACTTTTCTTGCCTCAGACCGATGTCAGAAAAAGTTAACAATTGTATTTCTTCTGGGAAGCAAATACCTCATAAGGGTTTTCATTCTTATTGTATACCTTGCCTAGGCCCTGATCACGACGTCACTTCTTGTCGTTTTTGTGCTAGGTTTAATAAGCGTACTATTAAAAGACTATTTGATTTCGCACAACACTTTTTGGTAGAAAATTTAACTATAACATGCCGTTGGAGCTACCGACTACCGGCGTGCACAAAAAGTGCAGGGACAAGTACTGACAGCCCAGGCCTAAGCCCGATTCCAAGGCCTCTGTTGATCCGGTCTCCGGTTATGAGTGAGGCTCCGACGCAGCCCTTGACTACCGCAGTTTTGGAACCCGAGACCGCTACGGATTTTTTGACTGAATGTACTAGGCCGACGCAGCCTTTTACTTCAGGCCCTCCCGATTTACCTTCCAAGGACGTTGGTGCTTCAGAAACGCCATCGGTTTCTGAAGGCGTATTCAGACCGACTACTCTTACAGTCAAAACGTTTTCCAAGTCGAAGACTCCTTCTAAATCAAAAAAGACTACACTTCAGTCTCCTGTTCAAGGCTCTATGCCTAAGAAACAGATGCTAAAAATGGCTGAAGATCTGATTTCTCTTATCAGGGGTTCTCAGCCTCCTCCTGACAAAAGGTCTAGACAAGAGGAAGATTCTGCTTCCCCTGAGCAACTGTCTATTTCTTCGGATTCCTCTGAGGACCAAGACTATTCCTTCTCTCCTTATGAAGATTCTGATGCTGACGATTCTTTTCCCTCAGCTTCTCCTCCTGAAGACTACTCTTTTGGGGAAACTTTACACACTATGAGGGAACATTTTCACTGGGAAGGTCAGGATTACTCTGATTCCAAGAAAAGGCTCAGAGAATTTCTTTTACTCCCCCAACACAGACCTCTAGCCATCCCTCCTGTTTTGGACATTGTGGATGATGTCTATTTAGAATCCAGTTTCAACCCAGACTCTCTACCTCCTGCTCCGGCCAAGCCTGACAGATATTACAGAGTTCCTGATTCCCACAAATTTCTTTACAAAAGCCCAGTAGCTGACCCAGGGTCCCAAGGGGGCTAAGGCTTCCATTGCTTAAAAACCCAGTACCTTCTGAAAGGGATTCAAGAGCACTAGACAGGTGTGGGAAAAAGGTTTACACCTCAGCCACATTAGCTATGAGAGCACTAAATTGTCAATTTCATATGCTTAAGTATCAGCAATTTCTGATTTCTCAGTTAAAACAAAAGATAACCTCCCTCCCTCAACAATCTGAATTGAAAGAAGTACAGGATTTGTTGCACGCCACCGAGCAGGTGGGCAAACATACCTTACAATGTGGGTTTGATTCTTTAGAGACCTCCTGCAGAGCAGCTGTCACTGGATCAGTTATACGTAGACATGCCTGGTTAAAGGAACAAAGTCTGCCTGATCATGTTAAAGCAAAACTACTAGATGCTCCCTTACAGCAGGATGTTCTTTTTGGAGTTAAAGCAGAAGAAGTTTTAAAGAAAATGGAAGATAAGGCGAAATCAATGCAGGCAGTCAAAGATTTCCTACAAGTACAACCCCCTCGCTTCAGCAGAAACTGGCCAACAAAAAATTGGTCCTTTCCAGCCACTGACAGACCTCAGAGGGATAAATACAGGCGACCAAGGGGCAGAGGACAACGACAAGCCCAGTATAAACCTCGCCAATGGGCACTCCAACCCAGAAGGGAGGAGAAGACAGGTCTCAACCCACCAGAAGGCAAACTCAATGACTTGCACCTCAGCTGGCCAAACAAAGCTCTTTTGTCAGCCCCCTTGGGGGGAAAACTAGCACTATTTGCAGACAACTAGCACATGGTCACAAAGGACAAATGGGTCTTAGACATAATTTTACGAGGATACCGATTCCACTTTCACACCTTGCCAAACCTGCCACAAAATCAAAGGGCAGAGGCTCAAGAACAAATTACAGCTCTCATGACCATGAGAGCCATTCAGCGGGTGCCAACTCAAGAGCAAGGCCAAGGATTTTACTCAAGGCTCTTTCTAGTACCCAGAAATGACAATACTTGGAGACCAATTCTGGACCTTTCAACTCTAAACACTTACAAGTTCCCAAATTCAAGATGCTAACACTACAGCAGCTACTTCCCATGTTGGGCAAGGAAGCATGGCTGGTAACGTTGGACCTCAAGGAGGCATACCTGCATGTCCCTGTCAGACAAAGTTGCAGAAGATACCTCTGTTTCATTGCAGGTTCAACCCATTATCAATTCTCTGCACTGCCCTTTGGCTTATCTACTGCGCCCAGAGTTTTCACAAAATGCCTGGCACCAGTAATTGCATACTGCAGACAAAGAGGAATTCAAATATATCCATACCTGGATGACTGCCTCATCCAAACAGAAAGAAAAGACATTCTCTTACATCTGGCTTTTGTGAAGCATCTACTAAATTGTCTGGGGTACACAGTAAACGTAAAGAAGTCAAAACTAGTACCCTCTCAAAAAATGACATTCCTGGGTGCCAGCTTGGACACAACGGCCCAGAAGGCTTATCTTACACCAGACAAGCAACTTCAACTGACTCAATATTTCAAGACAATGGCAACAAAGACCCAATTAACTGCAAGAAAAATTCTGCAGGCTTTGGGCTTCATGGCATCTTGCATTCTGATAATACCATTTGCAAAATTGCATATGAGGAAATTACAGTGGTACCTAAAAAGCATATGGTCTCAACACAGCCCAGCTTGGACACAGTGATATCTCTCATTCCCTGCCTTCAACGGGAATTTCTATGGTGGGCACAGGCATGTCACTTCAACAAGGGTCAGCCTTTCACCTTGCCCCCAACCAGGCAAACTATCACAACAGATGCTTCAGACTATGCCTGGGGGGCACACATGGCAGGGCAATGCATTCAAGGTCTATGGACTGCAGATCAAAGAAAACTGCACATAAATCAAAAAGAGATGCTAGCTGTACAGAAAGTTCTGACAGCCTTCAAGAATCTACTACAGCCAGGACAACTTGCAATAAAGACGGACAACACCACAGTAATGTGGTACATAAACAAGGGGGCACACATTCCTACCCTCTTTGCAGGCAAGCAATAATCTTATGGAACACAGCTCTGGCCTACCAAGTCCAGTTACAAGCTCAATTCCTGCCAGGACAGAAAAACACATTGGCAGACGACCTAAGCAGAAACATCAAAGATCCCCACGAGTGGAAACTAGACCCACAAATAATTTACAATGATAACTCAAAAATGGGGCCTTCCAAATATAGTCCTGTTTGCCAGTCCTCAAAACTACCAACTGACAAAATTCTGTACAAGGACATTCCACCATTAAGCTTGGAAAGTGGACGCTCTCTCCTTCAGTTGGAAAAACCTGACAGCATATGCCTTTCCTCCATTACCTCTTCTCACAAAGGTTCTTTTGAAGGTCAAAAAGGAGAAACCTCGACTGATTCTCATAGCCCCAGACTGGCCACGCCAGCACTGGTACCTGCTATTGAAGAATATGGCTCACAGCCCACCATGAATATTGCCTCAAATACCTCATTTGCTCACGCAGCAAAACAAACAGATTCTACACAGCCAGCTCAAAACCTTAAACCTGGCTGCATGGCAAATCAATTAAGCATCCAACCAGCCCCTCTTTCACAAGCAGTACTGGATGTTATTCTGGAAGCCAGGAGGCCAAGCACCAGGAAGGCTTACTCGGACAAATGGAAAAGGTTTTCTGCTTGGAACCAAGCTAAAGGCCAAGACACAACTCAGCCTCATATGCCTCACATTCTGCAGTATTTAGCTGAGATGTTGCACAAAGGACTTTCCTTCTCCTCAATTAAAATCCATGCTTCAGCTATTTCAGCTCACTACAACACGAATCCACCTTTATTTTCAAATCCTCTCCTAAGGCAGTTCCTCAGAGGGGCAAAAAACATTAGACCACCTAGAAGAGCTCCTACACCAACATGGGACCTCAACTTTGTTCTGGAAAAACTAATGCTACCTCCCTTTGAACCAGCTTTCTCTGCAGACCTTCATTTCCTATCTTGGAAGACTGCCCTGCTCCTGGCAATAACTTCTGCCAGGAGAGTCTCAGAATTACAGGCACTTATGGCAGTGGAACCTTTCCTCATTTTTCATCAAGACAGTTTCTCTACTAACTAATCCTTCCTTCATGCCTAAGGTGGTTTCCAGTGTAGCTTTAAATCAAACCATCCACCTACCCACTTTTTTCCCCAGTCCACAGAACAAAGGTGAGAGACTTCTGCATTCCTTGGACATTCACAGGCAGCTTCGTTACTACTTGGATAAAACTAAGGCTTTCAGAAAAACTGACCAGCTCTTTGTATCCTATGCTACAGCTTCTCAAGGGAGGGCCATATCCAAGCAAACCATTTCTAAATGGATAGGCCATTGCATACAGTTCTGTTATACCCATCATGGGAAACCAGTTCCCCCTACCATTAGATCCCACTCTATCAGGGCAACAGCTACCTCTACAGCCTTTCTCAGGGGGGTTCCTACCAAGGAAATTTTAGAAGCTGCAACTTGGAGTTCTGTACACACCTTCACCAAACACCATCACTTACCTCTTTATTCTAAGTCCAGGGCGGGCTTCGCCACTACAGTTCTGCAGGGCCTCATTGCCTCCACTAACCCTCTGATACCTCCACCCTACCTTAGCTTTGGGACTCAACCCAAGTGTGATGACTGCAGCAGGGTAACACGATGAACATAGTACAGTTTTGTACCTACCATAAATGTAGATGTTCGAGTGTTCACCCTGCTGCAGTCCAGGTTACCCTCCCTCCAACCCCTCTGATCTACTGGCTAAATCTCTGCTATGCCTTACTGATGTATTTGCTTATAGCTGAAGGGATTTTGTGTTTGCGCAGTGTTCTCACCATTTTGTACTAATTTGGATCACCTTTTTGGGGGCAACTGACATCTGGGGCAAGAAAAACTGAAGAAAATGGCGTCTGTTGCAGTATATTGTACCCCTGGCGCACTGACATCAGGGATGAGGCGACAGCAACCGACGTCGGACCAAGACTTTGGAAATCCGGCCGACTGCGGGACCACCTGACAACAGGATAACCCAAGTGTGATGACTGCAGCAGGGTGAACACTCGAACATCTACATTTATGGTAGGTACAAAACTGTACTTTTCCCCTCATCTCAAGGGTGATCCAGAAAGCGCTATCCTTCAGAAGCAGATTGATTCTGATCGCGCCACACTGGCCTCGACAAGTATGGTTCCCCTTCCTTCAACCTTACATCGTGGATGCTCCTTGGACTCTGGACCCTCGTCCAGACTTGCTGACACATATGTCGGGACAGTTCCACTCTTCCCCGGAGACCCTCTGGCTGACCGCCTGGTTACTCCACTTCCATCCGTAGTCAAGTGTCACAACCTTTCTCCTGATGTAGTCCATATTCTTTTGTCCCGTCATAAGCCGTCCATTAGGAAGGTCTACTCTAGCAAGTGGAAAATGTTTTCAATATGGGCCCAATCAAAAGGTATTGACCCCTACACAGCTCCCATTGGCTCTGTTTTGGAATTTTTGTCTCATTTATTCTACCAAGGGTCTGCCTCAGCCACCATCAAAGTTCAGCTAGCGGCTATTTCTAATTATCATGTGGCTTATGTACCTAGCTTAATGGCACACAGGCTGTGTAGAGCGTTCATGAAAGGTACTCTTCTCCTTCGTCCCCCTGTATCTCAACCTGCTATGCCCTGGGACCTCAATTTTGTTCTGCAGGTCCTCACTCTCCCACCCTTTGAGCCCACGGCTTCCTGCGATTTTAAATTCCTTACATGGAAATCTGCCTTTCTGATAGCTATTACATCGGCCAGAAGAGTATCAGAACTCCAGGCCCTACCAGTCAAGGCCCCATATTTGATATTCCATAAAGACAGTGTCTCTCTCAGACCAAATCCGTCCTTTCTTCCCAAGGTGGTTTCCTTATCTAATATTAATCAGTCTATTGAGCTGCCGGTTTTCTTCCCCAACTTCTCTAATAAGGCAGAGTACCAGTTTCACCTGTTGGATGTTCACAGGCAACTGCGCTTTTATCTACACAGGACTAAAGAATGGCGGAAGTCAGACCAACTTTTCATTTTGTTCTCTGAAAATCGCTTGGGGTCTGCGGTCTCCAAAATCACCATGTCTAGGTGGATAGCTGGTTGCATCTCCTTTATTTACCAGGTAGGGGGGAAAGAGCCTGCCTTTTCCAGTTAGAGCACACTCTACCAGAGCAGTTTCCACCTCCACGGCCTTTCAGGCTAGGTTATCGATGGATGATATATGTGCGGCTGCAACATGAGCTTCTCCTCATACTTTTGTTTCTCATTACAAATTGGATGTGGTGTCCAGGGACAGGTCATCTTTTGACTCCACAGTGCTCAGGAGTATTTTCTTTTGAGCCACCCAGGATGTAGGTGCTAGGGACGCTGTCCCACAAGTGAAGAATGTAGGCGAGATAGGACTACATAACATCAATTAGTTATGTACTCACCATAACGCTAGATGTATGTAGTCCATCTCGCCTCACATTCTTCATTACCCACCCACCGCCCCCCACACCTGGAGGATTTGGAGGATCTCCTTTTACATCTCATGTCGCTAGTCCCTTTAGACAATTTGTTGGACCTCGTTGTCATTAGTATGTGTGTGTGTTTGGGAGATAGATATGATTTTTCTGTTGGCAGCAAACTAGATCTGGGGATGTGGAGCAGTGTATTGTGGGATACCATCTTAGCCCAGCCAATAAAAGACTTTCGAGCTAGTAAATAGGCCGAGTCGGAGCCGACATTCGACTCCGAACCACAAGTGAAGAATGTGAGGTGAGATGTACTACATACATCTAGCGTTATGGTGAGTACATAGCTAATTGATTTACTCCTGCTCATCTCCTGGCTAGAATACATTTTTTGGCAAGACCTGCTACCTTTTCTCCAAATACTTGTGTTTTCCACTTTTCCCCTTTTCTTCATTGGGCTAGAAGGATGCTCACTAAACCACAAGAAGTAACTCTGTTTACATAAATTATGTTAATCACAGTCTGTAAGTGACGAGACACAATCTCTCCTTCCCTCTAATTAGGTAATCCACAATCTCACTGTCCCCCTTTGTCAGTTTCATCACATTCTTTCCTCATCTATCCACAACTAATAATCCTTTGATAGTCCAAGTAGTCCCAACCAATTTCACTTTAATTACTTTATTTCTCAAGTTTTAAATGTAATGATACTTTCATAGTTGCTCCACTACTACTGACATATATTGTATTACATTTTCAAGCACCTTCTTCCCTTCTGATATTTCCAAAATTAAACTGCCTGTTATTTTCAGTATTTTAATTGCTGGAAATAGCAGGTAATATTATAGTATATTTTACAATTTTGTCTCTGTCTTTATATATTCCAGCCTGTGTCTATTTTAATGATGATCAGTATTGTATATACTCATGAAAGCTGTGAACATGCTGGGTTTCTAAATGATGTTTATGTAACCTATTGTAAAGCATTTTCTCTCATGTATGTACATTTGTGTATGTTTTGTATTCCTTTTCATATCATGTAACTGCATTTTATGCATATGTCAAAACTGATGTTGAACGTGGAGATTTTTCTCCCCAGACCTCCACTGAAAAAGGGGTCCGATGTCTGTATACGTCCAATTCAGCCTTTGAGTTGTGGAATCTGACTGGATCCGATCTTGGCACTTTTTAATAAAGCTGTTTCTCTGAAGAGACTCCTCTCCTACCCATAACTCTTCTCCATTTCACTGAAGTACCTTGTACCTTGGATCTTGTTTTCCTCCTGATCATTTCAGAAGTGTTTCCAAGGACTCTAATGTTCTCTGGCATAAGTGACTTGTTTTCTTACATAGTAGTTTTCTTATTCTGTACCTTGTATTACTAGATATCTTTGATAGTACAAGTAGGTTTATGGTCTTAGAACATAAATTAGGTGATAGTTGGTAAATATAGAGTTTTCAAAACTTGCTCTAATTTTGCATGCACGTTTACTTGTTTAGGTGTATAGGATATAGCTTTTAGGTAGTTAGTTTTTTCCTAATTATCTGTTTATTTTTGAAGACTAGTTTTAGATTATTTACATAAGTAAAAGAGTAATATTATTGTTTTATTGTTATTCCTCTAATGTCTGACAAAGTCCAAGGGTTTAAAAAGTGCATGACCCATGAACGTAAAGTTCCGTGACAAGACTTGCACTCGCTATGTGTGCTTGGGCACTGCCCTCTTTAATGTAAACTGTGACATTTGTGCCTCTTTTGGGACGAGGGCCATTCAGGGCTGCAAAGAAGTTAATTCTAAAAGGCTTGCGTCCCCCTCAGATAGGGTCTACTACTCAGCCTTCCACCTCTAGTTCTCCCAGACCAGCTTCAGCTTTCTCTGGTAAATAGATTGATTAGAAGAAAGATAAGGAGAAAGAAAAAAGTCCAAAGAATGATTTAAAAGATTTGAAGAGAAGGAAGCAGAAAAGACCAGAAAAAGTTTTCTGGATTAGACATCCTTCAGGTTTGGTGACTTAAGGAAGTTGGATCCAATATCCCCTTGATCTCATCTCTCTCAGCTCGCCCAAGGTTTTACCCTAGATACAGTGAGTCCTAGACTCCACTTAACAGTTCTGCAAGAACAATAATAATGCACACCTTTGTTGGTGGCTGTGTCTTCGAGGTCTGTCCCGTCTTTCACAAGCTTCACTGAAATGGATGTCTGTTGAATGATGCAGAGATTCGTAATGACACATTTCAACTAGGGGTTCTTCCATTGCTGCCCCTGTGGGTGTTCCAGGTACAGGTTCAGCTACTCCTCATTGATATCTGCCCTTCAGATCAAGTTCCCACAAGTCCAAATCCCTGCAGTGCACCTCTTTTGGAGCAGACAGTTCGGGCAACTTCAGTTCTGCTTCCCTTACCCTCTCTACTCAGATTCTTTCAAATTGAGGTGAGTCTGAGCTGTAGTGTCAGAAGTGTGGACTTGGGGGTGGAGTTGCCTCCGAAATTTTCTGAGCTGTCTCTACCACTCGGGGCTCTCTAGCTCGGGTTCTAGGTCACCCTCAGAGCTCACACAGGTTGAGGCCGGGATTATTCTTCGGATAGGAGGTATATTTCCTCTGTTATGGTTGCAGCCTCTGCTTTTGAGGCATTTGTATGGGTTTTGGGTAGGCCAAGAAGTCAGGTGCTACCTTCGAGTTTGGATCTGTCCCAGCCTGTGTTGGATCCTGTGACTCGCTTTAGTCATTCAGATTGACTCATTCAAGTTCCCAGTCTGATATAGACCTGTCTCTGGAGATTCCCCCGAGACAAGTTCCTAGAAAACAGACTTGTAAATAGACACCTAGACTCCTGTTCAGAGCCTGTTAAAAAAAGATACAAATCTGGACGAAGGTGAAGGTTTTCCAAGGTCCCCTCTAGAAGGCATCACCTTTGGTAATATCCTCAAATTGAAGACGCAATGAGGGGATTGGTCTAACGAAATGTATTCACCAGACAAAACTGTGCTCCTTGAAGCCTTTGGTACTGGCTCATATGTGTCCTGGGTGGTGCCACTTGCTGATGCCCTTACTGGCCTAGTGGCTCAACTGGTCTGGAAGGACGCTGATGTAGTGGAACCCTATCCTCAAAGAAAGAACAGGATTTTGGTAGCCCCGGAGGACAGAAAGCATTGGAGCAAAGATCCACCAGTAGAAGCCATGGTGGTAGCAGCAGCCTGCCACTAAAAAGGAACTGTCCCTCTGACAGAGAATCAGGGGCATTAGACAGATTCAGGAAACAGGCATATTTTTAATCGACCTTCACAAGAGTGCTGAACTACCTTGTACACATGACACGTTTACAGATGATCCTGTCCAAGAAACTTACCAAGTCTCCCTCTGTTAACTTACCAGCAGATGTTCAGAAAACAGTGGACTTCCCACAGTCTACCTTGCTGTCTGTGTCCATACGTCTGCTTTCCAATGCAACTTGATGGCACAGCCAGGCACCGGCATAACCATGAATCGGCATGCTGAGATGCACCGGTGTGAATTTGTCAAAGGTTTTAAGATGTGCTTCATTAATACCCTGTTCGATGGTTCCTCGCTTTTCAGACCCAGAGTTAGAGATGCTTACCAGGAGTGAACAAGATGGCTAAACCCAGTCTGCTGTTGAGGTCCACTTCTCTACCCCTCAAAGGACCTTTTCTAGGAGCCAAAGGGGTGGTAAGAAGATGTAGTTCACAATGTCAGACTTATCACCAGGACACTACTAGAGACAAGTCCCCTGCTGTAGAGGGGGAGGCAACTCAAATGGATGTTGCCCTAGGGATTGAGGCAGACCACACAACCAAGGGGTTTTTGTGGTCCCTTTAGCAAACAGACCTGCTGGCACTCCTGAAGAGTTAGACCCAGGAGCTGCACTCTGGAGGTGCTTATCCTTGCAGCCACAAGCCTGGTGAAATATTACAGTGGATTCCTAAGTGTTGAGGATAATCACTAGAGGCAATTACATTCCCTTTTTTATCCTTCAAAGAAAAAAAAAAAGATTCCCTGTGTTCCACCATGTCAGTTGGGATTTGCAACAACAGATGTTTTCAAGTTGCTAGAAAGAGAGTCATCCAACAGGTCCTCTGAGACAAATTAGGATCAGGAGTCCGTTCTAGGTTAGTTTTAGTTTCAAAGAAAACTGGGGAGCTCAGGCCAGGTTTAGACCTAATTGAAGACGGTTTGCTAGACAAAGTTTTGGATAATCAGTGTGCGGTTATTGTCTCTTCTGAGGAAGGATGATTGGATGTGTTCTGCACATCTCCATGAAGCCTATCGCACAAAAATAGAGAAGTGGTCCAGGAAATGCCTCCATTTCCAGTTGGGAGCCAATCTTTTTCAGTTGAGAGCATTGCTATTTTATTTATTTATTTTTTATTTATTTTACATTTGTTGACCGGGATAGTCCGACTGGATGCATGTCCATTTTCAACGGAGGCCCGGGGAGAAAAGCTCCAAGGGTAAGCAGATACAGCATTACATAATACTAGCATTACATATTACAAACAGACTATTTACAGAGATTACATAAGTAAGCAAGTTAAACAAGTTCCACAGGTTACAGTTAATCCTGAGCACAAGTCAGGATTAAATTAAATTACGCAGTAAACTAGTTAACAGGTTTTTACACATTCTAGAGAGAGTTAGCCAGGCTTGATACATTGACATAGCCAGTTAAGTGACAAATGTTGTTTGAGTCTAGTTTTAAATTGACCTAAGGTGGAAAGTAAGGTAATATCAGCTGGAAGAGAGTTCCAGGATTTACTTACAGAGTTTGCAAAGAGAGAATCACCGGCTGTGTTATTAATTTTGCTAGTCTGAATTAGTAGTTTGTTAGAGGATCGAAGCGGTCTAGGATTGTTATAGGGGATGATAATATTTTTAAGTGCAGGAGTATTGTCCGGATTATAGAGGATTTTATAGGCCATAATCAGTTGGGTATACTGGATTAGGCTGGGTAGTTCAAGCCAACCAAGCTGATTTAGATTGATGCAATGATGTGTCCTAAAAGGCAGCCCAGTGGCAAACCTGGCAATGTGGTTGTAGCAAATTGAGAGTTTAAGGACAGTCTTGTTTAAATTCGAAAGTAGAGGGGATGCATACAGAAGGTTTGAAAGAAGGTGAGAGCGAGCTATGGCAATTTTAACTGGAGGAGTTAGCAAGGCTTTTATTCTGTAAAGTGACCCTAGTTTTTTATTGATGGTTTTAATAGTTTGGTTAACATGTAGGTCAAATTTTAGATTATTGTCTATGATGACACCAAATAGTTTTGTAGATGGGTCAGGGGAGATTATTGTGCCATCATTTGATTTTATGGTAAAGGTGAAAGCAGTAGATCTACGTGTTGGTGAAAATAGCAGCATTTTAGTTTTTTTGGGATTTGGGATCAGACGATGTTCAGAAAGCCAGTTTTCTATTGTATTAAAGGTGGTCTGGGTAGCTGACCACAACTCTACTGGAGATGTGGCTGAGCATATCAGAGTAGAGTCATCAGCATATTGGATACAGCTGACTTTTGGGATTACAGTATAAAGGTCGTTAATGAAGATGGAGAACAGCAAGGGCCCTAGTATAGAGCCTTGTGGTACTCCAAGGGTGCTAGGTAGAAGGTTAGAGAGTTTGTTCTGCCATAGGACAGCCTGCTGTCGACCATTCAGTTAGGATTGAAACCATTGGAGGGCTCCAGTATCTAGAGAGATTGCTTGCAGGGTGTGGATTAAAAGTTGGTGATCAACCATATCGAATGCCTTGGAAAGATCCAAAAAGAGGGCTGAGGATATATAATTATTGTTGCGATTATGGTTTATGGTGTTAGTAAAGGCTAGGAGGGCTGAAGTAGTGCTGTGATGAGGACGGAAACCATGCTGAGTGTCTGCCATAAGGCGATTTTAGATTAGGTGGTGCATGAGTTGTCTATGAATACATTGTTCCATAATCTTTGCAAGTGGAGAGAGTATGGCTCTCAACATAGCCCTCAGGTGTTCACAAAAATTGTGGTAGTAGCAGCAGCTTATCTCGGACTGCAAGAGGTCCAGGTGTTCCCATACATAGACATTTGGCTCCTCACAGCTACTTCCAGGGATCTTCTGGTTCAACATTGGGACTCTTGCTCCACCTTGTATATGAGAATATATGCTACACATGCTAGAAGCTCATAGACTACTCAGATTCTACTTACGGCAGACCAAGGATATCATAAAGTCAGATAAGCTATTCATATCCTTTTCCTTTTACTTTTTGGTAAAGGCATGTCAGATGTCACACTTTCTAAATAACCATCGGATTGCATTTCCTTTGTTTATAATAAACTGGGTTTGCCTTACAGACAAAACCAAAAACTCATTCTCCAAGAGCAGAGGCTACTTCTGCAGCCTTCATGAAGAGAGTTCCCATTGATGACATTTGTGCAGCAGCAACATATCTTTGTATCCCATTACAAACTGGATGTGCAGTCCAGATCACATTCTTATTTTTGTTCCACCATTCTAAGGAATGTCCTTTCTTGATATCACCCGGGTGTTCTCCAGCTTGGGAATCTGTCTCAAACATTGAATATGGTGAAAATAGACTATAAGATACCTGTTGTCTCATTTTTATTGGTCCTTTCCTTGTTTTCTCTTCCAGTATTGTCACTGACAGCTTCTGGTAACTGGATGAATGTCATCTGAGACCCTGTCTGTTAAATTGTCCATGCTGTACCATACTGTCAGTATTCATATTTCCCTAGCACCTATATGCTTTAATTTTCAAGTATAAATAATATATGGGGATATGCCAGCACACTTGATTGGATGAACTTTAGTGGGATGAAGGGAATTGTGGGTAGGGGAGGAGTCAAAGCTGGGATCCACAGTTTTATTAAAAAAAAAAAAAAAAAAAAAGGCAACAAAGTTGGATCCAACAACCCAACAGTTGAACAAAATGAAAATGAGAACACTGATCTGTATTTATGGTAAGCACATAACTTTTGTTTTTTTTTAATCCCAGTCAGACTTTCCCAGTAAATAAAGATTATAAAAATTGTGTGTGTGTGTGTGTGTGTGTGTGTGTGTGTGTGTGTGTGTGTATATATCTATATCTATATATATCTATATATAATCTTCTTCTTTCGGCTGCTCCCATTAGGGGTTGCCACAGCAGATCAACTGTTTCCATTTCTTCCTGTCCTCTGCATCTTGCTCTGTCACTCCAACCGCCTGCATGTCCTCTCACCACATCCATAAATTTTATCTTAGGCCTTCCTCTTTTCCTGTTACCTGGCAGCTTCATCCTTAGCATTTTTTTCCCAGCATACTCTGCATCCCTCTTCAGCACATGTCCAAACCAATGTAATCTTGCCTCTCTGGCTTTGTCTCCAAACCTTCCAACCTGGGCTGACCCTCTAATATACTTATTCCTAATCCTGTCCATCCTTGTCGCACCCAGTGCAAATCTTAACATCTTCAACTCTGCCACGTCAAGCTCTGACTCCTGCCTTTTTGTCAATGCCACTGTCTCCAACCCGTATAACATAGCTGGTCTCACTACCCTCTTGTAGACCTTCCCTTTCACTCTTACTGGTACTAGTCTGTAACAAATCACTCCTGACACTCTTCTCCACCCACTCCATCCTGCCTGTACTCTCTTCTTCACCTCTCTTCCACACTCACCATTACTCTGAACTGTTGATCCCAAGTACTTAAACTCATTCACCTTCGCCACCTCTACTCCTTGCATCCTCACCATTCCTCTGTCCTCCCTCTCATTCACACACACATATTCTGTCTTAGTCCTGCTGACCTTCATTCCTCTTCTCTCTAGAGCATATCTCCACCTCTCCAGGGTCTCCTCCACCTGTTCCCTACTCTCACTACAGATCACAATGTCATCTGCAAACATCATAGTCCACGGGGACTCCTGTCTGATCTAGTCTGTCAACCTGTCCATCACCATTGCAAATAAGAAAGGACTCAGAGCTGATCCTTGATGTAATCCCACCTCCACCTTAAACGCATCAGTCATTCCCACCACTGTCACATTACCCTGTTACATATCCTGTACCACTCTTACATACTTCTCTGACACTCCCAACTTCCTCGTACAATACCACAACTCCTCTCTAGGCCCCCTGTCATATGCTTTCTCTAAATCCACAAAGACACAATGCAACTCCTTCTGACCTTCTCTGTACTTCTCCATCAACACTTTCAGAGCAAACGTTGCATCTGTAGTGCTCCTTCCTGACATGAAACCATACTGCTGATCACTAATCATCACCTCCCTTCTTAACCCAGCTTCCACTACTCTTTCCCATAACTTCATGCTGTGACTGATAAGTTGAATCCCTCTGTAGTTACTACAGCTCTGCACATCACCCTTATTCTTAAAAAATCGGTACCAAAACACTTTTTCTCCATTCCTCAGGCATCCTCTCACTTTCCAAGATTTCATTAAACAATCTAGTTAAAAACTCCACTGCCATTTCACCTACACACCTCCATGCTTCCGCAGGTATGTCATCTGGACCAACAGCCTTTCCGTTCTTCATCCTCTTCATAGCTATCCTTACTTCCTCCTTGCTAATCCACTGCACTTCATGATTCACTATCCACACATCATCCAACCTTCTCTCCCTCTCATTCTCTTTCCTCAACCCCTCAAAGTACTCTTTCCATCTGCTCAACACACTCTCCTCGCTTGTGAGTA